>NC_135401.1:13765037-14035037 GCF_051989625.1 Stigmatopora argus
TACCCTGAACACGCCCGATCTCGTCCGATCTCGGAAGCTAAGCAGGGTCGGGCCTGGTTAGTACTTGGATGGGAGACCGCCTGGGAATACCAGGTGCTGTAAGCTTTTTTTGTTTTTGTTTTGGTTGGTGTATAAGAAAGAAACCGCACACACGTTCAATCGTTAAATAATCGACCGAGCATGTTTTTGTGATGTGGGAGGAAACCAGAGTATACCTATGGAAAACCCACACAAGCTTAAATATGCAAACTCCACACAGAAAGGTAGAAACCCGCCACAGTTGTAACACTTGATCTCAAAACTGTCAAGGAGATTCCGCACACATTTTTGGGAAGAATTAAGGAGGTATTGTTGCACTTTTCCCTGTGTATTCTTTTCCAATATTGATATTGGGCTTTAAAATATTGTTTCGACATCGAATCTAAACAATTACAAGGTTATCTATTCAATCCAATTGCATAAGCTAACAGAATAACACAATTAAGGTCAAAAAACAACTGCCACAACAATTGCATATCAGGTCGGAAACCAAAAACAACTGCGTAAGAATTTGCACGAGTAAGCATAATAATTTGTATACAAGGTGAACCGAGCGGCAGTATTTTGAAACAATATGCGAGTATTTTCGGAAGTTGATTGGATTATCGCCATCTGCCGGAATCCAAGTCAAAGCAATTTAAGAGTCCTTCACAGATCTTCATTGCGAACTCAGATCAACAGTCCTCGGCCCGAAACTTGGTGATGTGTCAGGTGAATAGTCCAAAAAACAATGAAATGTCCTCGGAGCCAGCTGCCAAGCTGCCATGGAGAGTGAGCTCGAGCTTGCTCGGTCCCCAATTGAAATAAAGCTCATATACATATAATACATATAATGATTAATATTCACATATATCATAATATCCCAGAATAACCCCAACAAAGAGTTCCTTTCCCTTTTGGTAAACAGCCGTTTTATCTTGCCAATGCTCTATCTTGGTCACCAAAGAGGGGCGAATTTGATGATTACTTTGGGAGACCGCATGCAGGATTATTATATACTACAGGCTGTCGAATCAGGTCTTTAGACTTTTAAATAAGTAATTTTCACAGTTCTCTTCGGCTTACGGCCATACTACCCTGAACACGCCCGATCTCGTCCGATCTCGGAAGCTAAGCAGGGTCGGGCCTGGTTAGTACTTGGATGGGAGACCGCCTGGGAATACCAGGTGCTGTAAGCTTTTTTTGTTTTTGTTTTGGTTGGTGTATAAGAAAGAAACCGCACACACGTTCAATCGTTAAATAATCGACCAAGCATGTTTTTGTGATGTGGGAGGAAACCAGAGTATACCTATGGAAAACCCACACAAGCTTAAATATGCAAACTCCACACAGAAAGGTAGAAACCCGCCACAGTTGTAACACTTGATCTCAAAACTGTCAAGGAGATTCCGCACACATTTTTGGGAAGAATTAAGGAGGTATTGTTGCACTTTTCCCTGTGTATTCTTTTCCAATATTGATATTGGGCTTTAAAATATTGTTTCGACATCGAATCTAAACAATTACAAGGTTATCTATTCAATCCAATTGCATAAGCTAACAGAATAACACAATTAAGGTCAAAAAACAACTGCCACAACAATTGCATATCAGGTCGGAAACCAAAAACAACTGCGTAAGAATTTGCACGAGTAAGCATAATAATTTGTATACAAGGTGAACCGAGCGGCAGTATTTTGAAACAATATGCGAGTATTTTCGGAAGTTGATTGGATTATCGCCATCTGCCGGAATCCAAGTCAAAGCAATTTAAGAGTCCTTCACAGATCTTCATTGCGAACTCAGATCAACAGTCCTCGGCCCGAAACTTGGTGATGTGTCAGGTGAATAGTCCAAAAAACAATGAAATGTCCTCGGAGCCAGCTGCCAAGCTGCCATGGAGAGTGAGCTCGAGCTTGCTCGGTCCCCAATTGAAATAAAGCTCATATACATATAATACATATAATGATTAATATTCACATATATCATAATATCCCAGAATAACCCCAACAAAGAGTTCCTTTCCCTTTTGGTAAACAGCCGTTTTATCTTGCCAATGCTCTATCTTGGTCACCAAAGAGGGGCGAATTTGATGATTACTTTGGGAGACCGCATGCAGGATTATTATATACTACAGGCTGTCGAATCAGGTCTTTAGACTTTTAAATAAGTAATTTTCACAGTTCTCTTCGGCTTACGGCCATACTACCCTGAACACGCCCGATCTCGTCCGATCTCGGAAGCTAAGCAGGGTCGGGCCTGGTTAGTACTTGGATGGGAGACCGCCTGGGAATACCAGGTGCTGTAAGCTTTTTTTGTTTTTGTTTTGGTTGGTGTATAAGAAAGAAACCGCACACACGTTCAATCGTTAAATAATCGACCGAGCATGTTTTTGTGATGTGGGAGGAAACCAGAGTATACCTATGGAAAACCCACACAAGCTTAAATATGCAAACTCCACACAGAAAGGTAGAAACCCGCCACAGTTGTAACACTTGATCTCAAAACTGTCAAGGAGATTCCGCACACATTTTTGGGAAGAATTAAGGAGGTATTGTTGCACTTTTCCCTGTGTATTCTTTTCCAATATTGATATTGGGCTTTAAAATATTGTTTCGACATCGAATCTAAACAATTACAAGGTTATCTATTCAATCCAATTGCATAAGGTAACAGAATAACACAATTAAGGTCAAAAAACAACTGCCACAACAATTGCATATCAGGTCGGAAACCAAAAACAACTGCGTAAGAATTTGCACGAGTAAGCATAATAATTTGTATACAAGGTGAACCGAGCGGCAGTATTTTGAAACAATATGCGAGTATTTTCGGAAGTTGATTGGATTATCGCCATCTGCCGGAATCCAAGTCAAAGCAATTTAAGAGTCCTTCACAGATCTTCATTGCGAACTCAGATCAACAGTCCTCGGCCCGAAACTTGGTGATGTGTCAGGTGAATAGTCCAAAAAACAATGAAATGTCCTCGGAGCCAGCTGCCAAGCTGCCATGGAGAGTGAGCTCGAGCTTGCTCGGTCCCCAATTGAAATAAAGCTCATATACATATAATACATATAATGATTAATATTCACATATATCATAATATCCCAGAATAACCCCAACAAAGAGTTCCTTTCCCTTTTGGTAAACAGCCGTTTTATCTTGCCAATGCTCTATCTTGGTCACCAAAGAGGGGCGAATTTGATGATTACTTTGGGAGACCGCATGCAGGATTATTATATACTACAGGCTGTCGAATCAGGTCTTTAGACTTTTAAATAAGTAATTTTCACAGTTCTCTTCGGCTTACGGCCATACTACCCTGAACACGCCCGATCTCGTCCGATCTCGGAAGCCAAGCAGGGTCGGGCCTGGTTAGTACTTGGATGGGAGACCGCCTGGGAATACCAGGTGCTGTAAGCTTTTTTTTGTTTTTGTTTTGGTTGGTGTATAAGAAAGAAACCGCACACACGTTCAATCGTTAAATAATCGACCGAGCATGTTTTTGTGATGTGGGAGGAAACCAGAGTATACCTATGGAAAACCCACACAAGCTTAAATATGCAAACTCCACACAGAAAGGTAGAAACCCGCCACAGTTGTAACACTTGATCTCAAAACTGTCAAGGAGATTCCGCACACATTTTTGGGAAGAATTAAGGAGGTATTGTTGCACTTTTCCCTGTGTATTCTTTTCCAATATTGATATTGGGCTTTAAAATATTGTTTCGACATCGAATCTAAACAATTACAAGGTTATCTATTCAATCCAATTGCATAAGCTAACAGAATAACACAATTAAGGTCAAAAAACAACTGCCACAACAATTGCATATCAGGTCGGAAACCAAAAACAACTGCGTAAGAATTTGCACGAGTAAGCATAATAATTTGTATACAAGGTGAACCGAGCGGCAGTATTTTGAAACAATATGCGAGTATTTTCGGAAGTTGATTGGATTATCGCCATCTGC
Organism: Stigmatopora argus; assembly: GCF_051989625.1. NCBI lineage: Eukaryota > Metazoa > Chordata > Actinopteri > Syngnathiformes > Syngnathidae > Stigmatopora > Stigmatopora argus. The sequence goes on from NC_135401.1 coordinate 13,769,030, forward strand.
CGGAATCCAAGTCAAAGCAATTTAAGAGTCCTTCACAGATCTTCATTGCGAACTCAGATCAACAGTCCTCGGCCCGAAACTTGGTGATGTGTCAGGTGAATAGTCCAAAAAACAATGAAATGTCCTCGGAGCCAGCTGCCAAGCTGCCATGGAGAGTGAGCTCGAGCTTGCTCGGTCCCCAATTGAAATAAAGCTCATATACATATAATACATATAATGATTAATATTCACATATATCATAATATCCCAGAATAACCCCAACAAAGAGTTCCTTTCCCTTTTGGTAAACAGCCGTTTTATCTTGCCAATGCTCTATCTTGGTCACCAAAGAGGGGCGAATTTGATGATTACTTTGGGAGACCGCATGCAGGATTATTATATACTACAGGCTGTCGAATCAGGTCTTTAGACTTTTAAATAAGTAATTTTCACAGTTCTCTTCGTCTTACGGCCATACTACCCTGAACACGCCCGATCTCGTCCGATCTCGGAAGCTAAGCAGGGTCGGGCCTGGTTAGTACTTGGATGGGAGACCGCCTGGGAATACCAGGTGCTGTAAGCTTTTTTTGTTTTTGTTTTGGTTGGTGTATAAGAAAGAAACCGCACACACGTTCAATCGTTAAACAATCGACCAAGCATGTTTTTGTGATGTGGGAGGAAACCAGAGTATACCTATGGAAAACCCACACAAGCTTAAATATGCAAACTCCACACAGAAAGGTAGAAACCCGCCACAGTTGTAACACTTGATCTCAAAACTGTCAAGGAGATTCCGCACACATTTTTGGGAAGAATTAAGGAGGTATTGTTGCACTTTTCCCTGTGTATTCTTTTCCAATATTGATATTGGGCTTTAAAATATTGTTTCGACATCGAATCTAAACAATTACAAGGTTATCTATTCAATCCAATTGCATAAGCTAACAGAATAACACAATTAAGGTCAAAAAACAACTGCCACAACAATTGCATATCAGGTCGGAAACCAAAAACAACTGCGTAAGAATTTGCACGAGTAAGCATAATAATTTGTATACAAGGTGAACCGAGCGGCAGTATTTTGAAACAATATGCGAGTATTTTCGGAAGTTGATTGGATTATCGCCATCTGCCGGAATCCAAGTCAAAGCAATTTAAGAGTCCTTCACAGATCTTCATTGCGAACTCAGATCAACAGTCCTCGGCCCGAAACTTGGTGATGTGTCAGGTGAATAGTCCAAAAAACAATGAAATGTCCTCGGAGCCAGCTGCCAAGCTGCCATGGAGAGTGAGCTCGAGCTTGCTCGGTCCCCAATTGAAATAAAGCTCATATACATATAATACATATAATGATTAATATTCACATATATCATAATATCCCAGAATAACCCCAACAAAGAGTTCCTTTCCCTTTTGGTAAACAGCCGTTTTATCTTGCCAATGCTCTATCTTGGTCACCAAAGAGGGGCGAATTTGATGATTACTTTGGGAGACCGCATGCAGGATTATTATATACTACAGGCTGTCGAATCAGGTCTTTAGACTTTTAAATAAGTAATTTTCACAGTTCTCTTCGGCTTACGGCCATACTACCCTGAACACGCCCGATCTCGTCCGATCTCGGAAGCTAAGCAGGGTCGGGCCTGGTTAGTACTTGGATGGGAGACCGCCTGGGAATACCAGGTGCTGTAAGCTTTTTTTGTTTTTGTTTTGGTTGGTGTATAAGAAAGAAACCGCACACACGTTCAATCGTTAAATAATCGACCGAGCATGTTTTTGTGATGTGGGAGGAAACCAGAGTATACCTATGGAAAACCCACACAAGCTTAAATATGCAAACTCCACACAGAAAGGTAGAAACCCGCCACAGTTGTAACACTTGATCTCAAAACTGTCAAGGAGATTCCGCACACATTTTTGGGAAGAATTAAGGAGGTATTGTTGCACTTTTCCCTGTGTATTCTTTTCCAATATTGATATTGGGCTTTAAAATATTGTTTCGACATCGAATCTAAACAATTACAAGGTTATCTATTCAATCCAATTGCATAAGCTAACAGAATAACACAATTAAGGTCAAAAAACAACTGCCACAACAATTGCATATCAGGTCGGAAACCAAAAACAACTGCGTAAGAATTTGCACGAGTAAGCATAATAATTTGTATACAAGGTGAACCGAGCGGCAGTATTTTGAAACAATATGCGAGTATTTTCGGAAGTTGATTGGATTATCGCCATCTGCCGGAATCCAAGTCAAAGCAATTTAAGAGTCCTTCACAGATCTTCATTGCGAACTCAGATCAACAGTCCTCGGCCCGAAACTTGGTGATGTGTCAGGTGAATAGTCCAAAAAACAATGAAATGTCCTCGGAGCCAGCTGCCAAGCTGCCATGGAGAGTGAGCTCGAGCTTGCTCGGTCCCCAATTGAAATAAAGCTCATATACATATAATACATATAATGATTAATATTCACATATATCATAATATCCCAGAATAACCCCAACAAAGAGTTCCTTTCCCTTTTGGTAAACAGCCGTTTTATCTTGCCAATGCTCTATCTTGGTCACCAAAGAGGGGCGAATTTGATGATTACTTTGGGAGACCGCATGCAGGATTATTATATACTACAGGCTGTCGAATCAGGTCTTTAGACTTTTAAATAAGTAATTTTCACAGTTCTCTTCGGCTTACGGCCATACTACCCTGAACACGCCCGATCTCGTCCGATCTCGGAAGCTAAGCAGGGTCGGGCCTGGTTAGTACTTGGATGGGAGACCGCCTGGGAATACCAGGTGCTGTAAGCTTTTTTTGTTTTTGTTTTGGTTGGTGTATAAGAAAGAAACCGCACACACGTTCAATCGTTAAATAATCGACCGAGCATGTTTTTGTGATGTGGGAGGAAACCAGAGTATACCTATGGAAAACCCACACAAGCTTAAATATGCAAACTCCACACAGAAAGGTAGAAACCCGCCACAGTTGTAACACTTGATCTCAAAACTGTCAAGGAGATTCCGCACACATTTTTGGGAAGAATTAAGGAGGTATTGTTGCACTTTTCCCTGTGTATTCTTTTCCAATATTGATATTGGGCTTTAAAATATTGTTTCGACATCGAATCTAAACAATTACAAGGTTATCTATTCAATCCAATTGCATAAGCTAACAGAATAACACAATTAAGGTCAAAAAACAACTGCCACAACAATTGCATATCAGGTCGGAAACCAAAAACAACTGCGTAAGAATTTGCACGAGTAAGCATAATAATTTGTATACAAGGTGAACCGAGCGGCAGTATTTTGAAACAATATGCGAGTATTTTCGGAAGTTGATTGGATTATCGCCATCTGCCGGAATCCAAGTCAAAGCAATTTAAGAGTCCTTCACAGATCTTCATTGCGAACTCAGATCAACAGTCCTCGGCCCGAAACTTGGTGATGTGTCAGGTGAATAGTCCAAAAAACAATGAAATGTCCTCGGAGCCAGCTGCCAAGCTGCCATGGAGAGTGAGCTCGAGCTTGCTCGGTCCCCAATTGAAATAAAGCTCATATACATATAATACATATAATGATTAATATTCACATATATCATAATATCCCAGAATAACCCCAACAAAGAGTTCCTTTCCCTTTTGGTAAACAGCCGTTTTATCTTGCCAATGCTCTATCTTGGTCACCAAAGAGGGGCGAATTTGATGATTACTTTGGGAGACCGCATGCAGGATTATTATATACTACAGGCTGTCGAATCAGGTCTTTAGACTTTTAAATAAGTAATTTTCACAGTTCTCTTCGGCTTACGGCCATACTACCCTGAACACGCCCGATCTCGTCCGATCTCGGAAGCTAAGCAGGGTCGGGCCTGGTTAGTACTTGGATGGGAGACCGCCTGGGAATACCAGGTGCTGTAAGCTTTTTTTGTTTTTGTTTTGGTTGGTGTATAAGAAAGAAACCGCACACACGTTCAATCGTTAAATAATCGACCAAGCATGTTTTTGTGATGTGGGAGGAAACCAGAGTATACCTATGGAAAACCCACACAAGCTTAAATATGCAAACTCCACACAGAAAGGTAGAAACCCGCCACAGTTGTAACACTTGATCTCAAAACTGTCAAGGAGATTCCGCACACATTTTTGGGAAGAATTAAGGAGGTATTGTTGCACTTTTCCCTGTGTATTCTTTTCCAATATTGATATTGGGCTTTAAAATATTGTTTCGACATCGAATCTAAACAATTACAAGGTTATCTATTCAATCCAATTGCATAAGCTAACAGAATAACACAATTAAGGTCAAAAAACAACTGCCACAACAATTGCATATCAGGTCGGAAACCAAAAACAACTGCGTAAGAATTTGCACGAGTAAGCATAATAATTTGTATACAAGGTGAACCGAGCGGCAGTATTTTGAAACAATATGCGAGTATTTTCGGAAGTTGATTGGATTATCGCCATCTGCCGGAATCCAAGTCAAAGCAATTTAAGAGTCCTTCACAGATCTTCATTGCGAACTCAGATCAACAGTCCTCGGCCCGAAACTTGGTGATGTGTCAGGTGAATAGTCCAAAAAACAATGAAATGTCCTCGGAGCCAGCTGCCAAGCTGCCATGGAGAGTGAGCTCGAGCTTGCTCGGTCCCCAATTGAAATAAAGCTCATATACATATAATACATATAATGATTAATATTCACATATATCATAATATCCCAGAATAACCCCAACAAAGAGTTCCTTTCCCTTTTGGTAAACAGCCGTTTTATCTTGCCAATGCTCTATCTTGGTCACCAAAGAGGGGCGAATTTGATGATTACTTTGGGAGACCGCATGCAGGATTATTATATACTACAGGCTGTCGAATCAGGTCTTTAGACTTTTAAATAAGTAATTTTCACAGTTCTCTTCGGCTTACGGCCATACTACCCTGAACACGCCCGATCTCGTCCGATCTCGGAAGCTAAGCAGGGTCGGGCCTGGTTAGTACTTGGATGGGAGACCGCCTGGGAATACCAGGTGCTGTAAGCTTTTTTTGTTTTTGTTTTGGTTGGTGTATAAGAAAGAAACCGCACACACGTTCAATCGTTAAATAATCGACCAAGCATGTTTTTGTGATGTGGGAGGAAACCAGAGTATACCTATGGAAAACCCACACAAGCTTAAATATGCAAACTCCACACAGAAAGGTAGAAACCCGCCACAGTTGTAACACTTGATCTCAAAACTGTCAAGGAGATTCCGCACACATTTTTGGGAAGAATTAAGGAGGTATTGTTGCACTTTTCCCTGTGTATTCTTTTCCAATATTGATATTGGGCTTTAAAATATTGTTTCGACATCGAATCTAAACAATTACAAGGTTATCTATTCAATCCAATTGCATAAGCTAACAGAATAACACAATTAAGGTCAAAAAACAACTGCCACAACAATTGCATATCAGGTCGGAAACCAAAAACAACTGCGTAAGAATTTGCACGAGTAAGCATAATAATTTGTATACAAGGTGAACCGAGCGGCAGTATTTTGAAACAATATGCGAGTATTTTCGGAAGTTGATTGGATTATCGCCATCTGCCGGAATCCAAGTCAAAGCAATTTAAGAGTCCTTCACAGATCTTCATTGCGAACTCAGATCAACAGTCCTCGGCCCGAAACTTGGTGATGTGTCAGGTGAATAGTCCAAAAAACAATGAAATGTCCTCGGAGCCAGCTGCCAAGCTGCCATGGAGAGTGAGCTCGAGCTTGCTCGGTCCCCAATTGAAATAAAGCTCATATACATATAATACATATAATGATTAATATTCACATATATCATAATATCCCAGAATAACCCCAACAAAGAGTTCCTTTCCCTTTTGGTAAACAGCCGTTTTATCTTGCCAATGCTCTATCTTGGTCACCAAAGAGGGGCGAATTTGATGATTACTTTGGGAGACCGCATGCAGGATTATTATATACTACAGGCTGTCGAATCAGGTCTTTAGACTTTTAAATAAGTAATTTTCACAGTTCTCTTCGGCTTACGGCCATACTACCCTGAACACGCCCGATCTCGTCCGATCTCGGAAGCTAAGCAGGGTCGGGCCTGGTTAGTACTTGGATGGGAGACCGCCTGGGAATACCAGGTGCTGTAAGCTTTTTTTGTTTTTGTTTTGGTTGGTGTATAAGAAAGAAACCGCACACACGTTCAATCGTTAAATAATCGACCGAGCATGTTTTTGTGATGTGGGAGGAAACCAGAGTATACCTATGGAAAACCCACACAAGCTTAAATATGCAAACTCCACACAGAAAGGTAGAAACCCGCCACAGTTGTAACACTTGATCTCAAAACTGTCAAGGAGATTCCGCACACATTTTTGGGAAGAATTAAGGAGGTATTGTTGCACTTTTCCCTGTGTATTCTTTTCCAATATTGATATTGGGCTTTAAAATATTGTTTCGACATCGAATCTAAACAATTACAAGGTTATCTATTCAATCCAATTGCATAAGCTAACAGAATAACACAATTAAGGTCAAAAAACAACTGCCACAACAATTGCATATCAGGTCGGAAACCAAAAACAACTGCGTAAGAATTTGCACGAGTAAGCATAATAATTTGTATACAAGGTGAACCGAGCGGCAGTATTTTGAAACAATATGCGAGTATTTTCGGAAGTTGATTGGATTATCGCCATCTGCCGGAATCCAAGTCAAAGCAATTTAAGAGTCCTTCACAGATCTTCATTGCGAACTCAGATCAACAGTCCTCGGCCCGAAACTTGGTGATGTGTCAGGTGAATAGTCCAAAAAACAATGAAATGTCCTCGGAGCCAGCTGCCAAGCTGCCATGGAGAGTGAGCTCGAGCTTGCTCGGTCCCCAATTGAAATAAAGCTCATATACATATAATACATATAATGATTAATATTCACATATATCATAATATCCCAGAATAACCCCAACAAAGAGTTCCTTTCCCTTTTGGTAAACAGCCGTTTTATCTTGCCAATGCTCTATCTTGGTCACCAAAGAGGGGCGAATTTGATGATTACTTTGGGAGACCGCATGCAGGATTATTATATACTACAGGCTGTCGAATCAGGTCTTTAGACTTTTAAATAAGTAATTTTCACAGTTCTCTTCGGCTTACGGCCATACTACCCTGAACACGCCCGATCTCGTCCGATCTCGGAAGCTAAGCAGGGTCGGGCCTGGTTAGTACTTGGATGGGAGACCGCCTGGGAATACCAGGTGCTGTAAGCTTTTTTTGTTTTTGTTTTGGTTGGTGTATAAGAAAGAAACCGCACACACGTTCAATCGTTAAATAATCGACCAAGCATGTTTTTGTGATGTGGGAGGAAACCAGAGTATACCTATGGAAAACCCACACAAGCTTAAATATGCAAACTCCACACAGAAAGGTAGAAACCCGCCACAGTTGTAACACTTGATCTCAAAACTGTCAAGGAGATTCCGCACACATTTTTGGGAAGAATTAAGGAGGTATTGTTGCACTTTTCCCTGTGTATTCTTTTCCAATATTGATATTGGGCTTTAAAATATTGTTTCGACATCGAATCTAAACAATTACAAGGTTATCTATTCAATCCAATTGCATAAGCTAACAGAATAACACAATTAAGGTCAAAAAACAACTGCCACAACAATTGCATATCAGGTCGGAAACCAAAAACAACTGCGTAAGAATTTGCACGAGTAAGCATAATAATTTGTATACAAGGTGAACCGAGCGGCAGTATTTTGAAACAATATGCGAGTATTTTCGGAAGTTGATTGGATTATCGCCATCTGCCGGAATCCAAGTCAAAGCAATTTAAGAGTCCTTCACAGATCTTCATTGCGAACTCAGATCAACAGTCCTCGGCCCGAAACTTGGTGATGTGTCAGGTGAATAGTCCAAAAAACAATGAAATGTCCTCGGAGCCAGCTGCCAAGCTGCCATGGAGAGTGAGCTCGAGCTTGCTCGGTCCCCAATTGAAATAAAGCTCATATACATATAATACATATAATGATTAATATTCACATATATCATAATATCCCAGAATAACCCCAACAAAGAGTTCCTTTCCCTTTTGGTAAACAGCCGTTTTATCTTGCCAATGCTCTATCTTGGTCACCAAAGAGGGGCGAATTTGATGATTACTTTGGGAGACCGCATGCAGGATTATTATATACTACAGGCTGTCGAATCAGGTCTTTAGACTTTTAAATAAGTAATTTTCACAGTTCTCTTCGGCTTACGGCCATACTACCCTGAACACGCCCGATCTCGTCCGATCTCGGAAGCTAAGCAGGGTCGGGCCTGGTTAGTACTTGGATGGGAGACCGCCTGGGAATACCAGGTGCTGTAAGCTTTTTTTGTTTTTGTTTTGGTTGGTGTATAAGAAAGAAACCGCACACACGTTCAATCGTTAAATAATCGACCAAGCATGTTTTTGTGATGTGGGAGGAAACCAGAGTATACCTATGGAAAACCCACACAAGCTTAAATATGCAAACTCCACACAGAAAGGTAGAAACCCGCCACAGTTGTAACACTTGATCTCAAAACTGTCAAGGAGATTCCGCACACATTTTTGGGAAGAATTAAGGAGGTATTGTTGCACTTTTCCCTGTGTATTCTTTTCCAATATTGATATTGGGCTTTAAAATATTGTTTCGACATCGAATCTAAACAATTACAAGGTTATCTATTCAATCCAATTGCATAAGCTAACAGAATAACACAATTAAGGTCAAAAAACAACTGCCACAACAATTGCATATCAGGTCGGAAACCAAAAACAACTGCGTAAGAATTTGCACGAGTAAGCATAATAATTTGTATACAAGGTGAACCGAGCGGCAGTATTTTGAAACAATATGCGAGTATTTTCGGAAGTTGATTGGATTATCGCCATCTGCCGGAATCCAAGTCAAAGCAATTTAAGAGTCCTTCACAGATCTTCATTGCGAACTCAGATCAACAGTCCTCGGCCCGAAACTTGGTGATGTGTCAGGTGAATAGTCCAAAAAACAATGAAATGTCCTCGGAGCCAGCTGCCAAGCTGCCATGGAGAGTGAGCTCGAGCTTGCTCGGTCCCCAATTGAAATAAAGCTCATATACATATAATACATATAATGATTAATATTCACATATATCATAATATCCCAGAATAACCCCAACAAAGAGTTCCTTTCCCTTTTGGTAAACAGCCGTTTTATCTTGCCAATGCTCTATCTTGGTCACCAAAGAGGGGCGAATTTGATGATTACTTTGGGAGACCGCATGCAGGATTATTATATACTACAGGCTGTCGAATCAGGTCTTTAGACTTTTAAATAAGTAATTTTCACAGTTCTCTTCGGCTTACGGCCATACTACCCTGAACACGCCCGATCTCGTCCGATCTCGGAAGCCAAGCAGGGTCGGGCCTGGTTAGTACTTGGATGCGAGACCGCCTGGGAATACCAGGTGCTGTAAGCTTTTTTTGTTTTTGTTTTGGTTGGTGTATAAGAAAGAAACCGCACACACGTTCAATCGTTAAATAATCGACCGAGCATGTTTTTGTGATGTGGGAGGAAACCAGAGTATACCTATGGAAAACCCACACAAGCTTAAATATGCAAACTCCACACAGAAAGGTAGAAACCCGCCACAGTTGTAACACTTGATCTCAAAACTGTCAAGGAGATTCCGCACACATTTTTGGGAAGAATTAAGGAGGTATTGTTGCACTTTTCCCTGTGTATTCTTTTCCAATATTGATATTGGGCTTTAAAATATTGTTTCGACATCGAATCTAAACAATTACAAGGTTATCTATTCAATCCAATTGCATAAGCTAACAGAATAACACAATTAAGGTCAAAAAACAACTGCCACAACAATTGCATATCAGGTCGGAAACCAAAAACAACTGCGTAAGAATTTGCACGAGTAAGCATAATAATTTGTATACAAGGTGAACCGAGCGGCAGTATTTTGAAACAATATGCGAGTATTTTCGGAAGTTGATTGGATTATCGCCATCTGCCGGAATCCAAGTCAAAGCAATTTAAGAGTCCTTCACAGATCTTCATTGCGAACTCAGATCAACAGTCCTCGGCCCGAAACTTGGTGATGTGTCAGGTGAATAGTCCAAAAAACAATGAAATGTCCTCGGAGCCAGCTGCCAAGCTGCCATGGAGAGTGAGCTCGAGCTTGCTCGGTCCCCAATTGAAATAAAGCTCATATACATATAATACATATAATGATTAATATTCACATATATCATAATATCCCAGAATAACCCCAACAAAGAGTTCCTTTCCCTTTTGGTAAACAGCCGTTTTATCTTGCCAATGCTCTATCTTGGTGACACTAAAATTTTTAGTTTGAAATTGTTAGAATGAATCAGCCTACCTACACAAGAAAAATGCTCTTAAAGAAACAGCTTCAAGAATATTTGTCACAACTGTATGGGTATTCCCTTTCAATTGGTAACTTAAATTTGTACCTTAGAGTGAACAGGCCCTAGGTTAACTTAAGAAATCTAAAGTATTTCTCACAATGCAAGTATAGTGGTAATACTGTACTGTTTTTGGGCCACTGAAATAACAATTACATTCATAGTGTATAGCAGTGAGTAACAATGAATTAAAGTTCCAACAAGTAACAAGGATATGACACGTGACCCACCAAATTGAGCTATAATCTAGAAAAAAAATGAACAAATCAATGCAAATAGAAGAGTATATTTTTTATTCATGTAAATGTTTGATACATGGCATCAACATTTCATCTCAGATTATTCTAAAATGTCACAAAAAAAGAGGTACTTTCATTTTTGAAAGCATTATATACAAAAAAAAATAAAAAACTTGTTTTTTGGCGGAATTTGAGTTCCACTAGGAAGCTTCTTCAGCTTTCTTCTTCTTCTTCTTCTTCAGCTTTCTTTTTCTTTTTCTTCTTCTTTTTGCCACTTTCCGGCTAAATATAAGAAGAAATTTAGTCAAAAGGCGTCATTTAAAGTAATATTAATATAAAAAGTGCCAGCCAGGTGGAAAAAACTAAATCTGACCTCTGCTTGTGGCTCGGCCATGAGTTCCTCTGTTTCTGCATCGTCTGTTTTGGCACGTTTCTCTTTTTTCTTCTTTTTCTTTTCTTTGGGAGTCTCTTCAGCAGCTTCAGTGGCTTCGACTTCACTTTCTGCTGTACCCCTCTTTCTCTGCACAAAGACGAATAAAAACTGTGAGCAAGAGCACTTCTTAAACACGTTAGGGGGCCATGTTTTTTTTTTTTTTACCTTTGCAGGTGTGACAGACATTTCCGTTTCCTTGGCAGCAGGGGTTCTGTGAGGGGGATTTTTTTTTTTAAAACAGAAAAATGACTCAGCAAAATGTCTACACACCTTTAAATGGTACATTGGTGAACAATTTTAAACCAATGTTTTATTGAAAACAGCCATCCAATCCATTGAAATTGGGAGGTCTTTCAGCAATTGAATTTTTTTTTGGCCCAAACGGTATCAATCTATATTCTTAAAAATAGAATCTAAGACAAACCTAAAATAATTTCATCAGTTTTATTTTGTAAAGAGACCTAAAATCCTTTCATCAATATTATTTTGTAAAGAATTCTGAACACAAAAATATAAATGAAAACAATAAAAAGAACTGAAAGTTACACTAATAAATATTGAAGTAAAATAAACTAAATGTAAAAAGATTTGGAAAAAAGCGTTTTGTATTCAAACAAAGCATTTCAAAACTAAAATATAAAAATAATTGACGTAGGTAGACGCCCCCTCCCAGCAATGTTCACTCTAAGCTGGGCGTTTGACATGTGAGAAGGACCGACGTGAAAAATAAGGTCAAATTTGTGCATATTCTAGTGTTATTTATAAAGATGTTTTATTCATTGGTATTAATCATTACATTTATTATGACTAGATCATTTATGGGTAGACATACACCTGCTTATGGCAGGTGTGATACTGGTGTCTGCCCATAGTGAGCATTTATGGTGTTGCTCAAATTGGTCCTCTGAGTGCTCAGGGAGGTTGCCTGTATACCCAGACATTTGAAAAATTAGAGGGAACATTGCCTCCCTGTCAAAACTTCTAGAAATATTACTGCTGCCAATGAGACAACTTGTAAGACTACTGAAATAAATAAAAACATTTAAGTGGGGGTAAAACTAAATGTGGTAGCACAAATTTACAGCCCCAAGCCACCATTTTGAATGCACTCCAGCAGCTATGGGTACCGCCATAGGAGAAGCCCACGAGCTCACCGGAGAGTTTATGTAGCAGAATGACTCCCTGGAAAAGGACGGCACACCCCAACCAGGGATAACTTTGAATGAATGTCATTACCTGTAGTCCACGTAGTCCGCCTTCCATGTGTCAGGCGTGTTTTCGTTAGGTTTTCCGCGCTTGTCCAGAAGCCCTTTCTGGATCATCGTTTTTTTCTGACTTGCCTAACAAAGCGGGGGAAGAAGAGGGGGGGGAAAAAAAAAACAATAATTAGGAAAAAAAAGGCCATGTGCCGCTCTTTGCTAATTGACAGACTCCATTTGAATTTACCTTTGGTCCGAGCCCCCACTTCCGTGGGTAAGTGTCCCTCTCCATGATGACCCGTTTGATTTTAGCCACCACGCCGTGATCGCACGTGGAGATGACCGCCGTTGTCATCAGGGCCGTGGCTGTTAGAGAGAAAAGAGGAAAGGGTGAAAAATAGTTACTTTCACATAGACTTTGTGGCAATCTAAGTGTGATTTTTGGGTCAAAAATAGTTTTGTTTTCACGGGAATACGAACTTGGTGCAATGTAACTTAATGCAACAAAATAAAAATTTGAAGGTGACTTATGGCTAACTATTGAAATGCCTTAGAGAAAAGCCCAATGACTGAAATCCCATTTCCGTAGGGCCGCGGATGCGAAGGCCATCAGACAAGGGTGATAGATAGGTAGGTCAGCACAGCCCGAGGGCTCATGAATCTACAAGTCATCATTTGGCCTCGCGTTGCACGGAGACGAGGGAGAAATGGAAGGAAGGCTTACCTGTGCAGATGGCTTCCCCCTTAGTGGTGATGACCACGATGTCCTCGTTGATCTCGATGCCATCCTCGTAGCGGAGGACGCCCGGCAGCATGATTTTGGCTCCATAGCAGATGGCGTTGACCTGAATGATGGATGTCAAAATTCAACAATGCTACAGACGGGGTGTCGGAACAAGACGACGGGCAAGAGACTACTCACGGAGCTGTCCTTCATCACCAAGCGCTTGTGCGACACCAGCAGTTTCTCCAGGGGAAAGACTACTCGCCGCAGGTACGACTCATCTTTGTTGTGGTCAAACTGCCACTGAGCGTCCAGCACGTCGTGCATTGTCACCAGGTTGTCCTAAGTGAGGGGGAGGGTGTCAAATCTATTTGGATCGTCAACGAATCATGTGAAGAGGTTTTAGGCTGAAAAATTGTACAAATCAATTTAGTGCGCTTATGGCAATCAATCACCCTTTCACATATTTTCCAACATTAAAAGAAAATATTCAGACCCACTGCGATCATTAATTCGGGGGGGGGGGGGGGGGGGGGGGGGGACCTTATCGTTTCCAATAGCATATTTTTTAAAATGAAAAATAAGTCATTAAATATTCTTAACTAGTATATTTCATTGAAAACTACAGAAATGAAAAAAAAATATCACGGCACATTTTATAGATAAGACAACATCTTAAATATAACGGCCTTCACCTGATGATGTTCCCATTTTTGGCATGAATCGGAACACGTGTCCGCAGTGAGACTTTACAAGTAAAATCTCAGCTGCACATTTGCTATTCCCAAGTTTAATTAGCAGTCCAACATTGAGAGTCGCACTGCACTCAACACCTGGGTGGGAAATTTGACGCATCATAACCAACCTTCTCTCCCATGACTCCGGAGCGAACCCTCCTCAGCTCTTGCATCTGGCCACCGACCCCCAGCACCAGTCCCAGATGCACGCAGAGGGTCCGGATGTAAGTTCCAGCCTCGCAGCTGACCCAGAAAATCCCTGAAACAAGTCACTATCAGCACCGACTCCATGCAACGTCTACAGCCTATCAAGCTTACCGAGCCTCTTTTCAGCGTCATATTCGATCATTTTGCTCTCATAGATGGTTCGTACTCGGAGCTGTCGCTTGACGGCGGAGATGAGGGGCGGTCTTTGGAATAGGGCCCCAGTCAGTGTCTCCATCGCCTAAAAAAGACCAGTGGAGGCGATACGATTTAGCAAAGCACAAGGAACAGCAGATGAAAATAGCTGAGCACATCATGACCTACTCTGGCTAGCGTGTGCTCGCTTTCGATGGCGTTGTGTAGCCGCACAATCCCCACGTACTCTTTTCCTGCAATACAGCAGAGAGGTGTGGGCACGGCCGCTTTTGTTGTTGTTGCCAACTCGGACGTATGGATGACCAGGAGTGCCAAAATTAAATGATATTTCAGAATTTCATGATTCAAGCATTTCACATTAAATATTAAAAAAAAAAAATCATTTCATTTTTTTTCATTGGTATTTGTATCTATAAATTTAATTTTTTATGTATACATTTTAAGTTTTAAATCCAAGTTTTTTTTTTTTTTTTTTTATACAATGATTTAATTCTTCATTGCGATATGTATTGAGTTCATTTATCAATATTTGAAGTCTAATATATTTGGCTTTCTTCTTCATACATTTGATTGTGTGGCTCAACATTTATCTTTTCGTTTATTCAAATAAATTCAATCTATAACTTAAATACCAGAAAAAAAGAAACTATTTAAACTAATTTTGCCATAAAAAAACAAAACAAATTAAAAATGCAACAAGCTTGAAATACATAAAAGTTAAATGCCTTAATTAATATTAAAATAAACCTTGAGAAAGACTGAAATGGTAAAATTTTATCATATTTAATTTTGGCACATGTTGCGGTCTACACTGACACCTTGGCAGGGTGGGGGGTGGGGGGGGGGGGGGCGACCGAGCGTGCGCCGCTGGTCGTGTCATACCTGCACTCTGCTGCGATTTGACTAATCTTGTGGCTCGGTCAATGCAAACGATGAGGCATCCAGTGACTTTGGGATCCAAAGTGCCGCTGTGACCCGTCTTCTCCACACGCAGAATGCGACGTATCCAGGCCACCACCTCGTGAGATGATGGGTTGGACGGCTTGTCGAGGTTGATGAAGCCTGACCTGCGGGTGGGTGGTAAGAGCAGAGTGCGCGTTATGTGAAGCCCGGATACAAAATGGCCACCATTGCGCCAATCATTCCATTGCCCTCAATAGCAGGAAATGAGGGCGCTCATCAAATTCATTGCCTGCCGTTGACGACGCTAGACACGCAAAGGTATTTGGACTTCAAGTGCTGTCAATGGCACTGAAAGATGAGCATTCAGTAGGTCTTCATAGTTTAAATGAATTGGGTATCAATCCTTGGTATTTGTTAAGATTCAATAATTGAGTTATTCAAATGTGTTCACATTTGTAAGGCCTTGTTTTAAAGATAATGAATTCAACACAGACTTTTCAAGGGTCTGGAGGAACCGTGGACTTAAAATAATATGTAATAGATGGTGTACAAGAAGCATTATATTCATCAATTGGTTCTGAATTCATTGAAAAAAAAATGTAGACACCCACAAAGGCGCCATTTAAAATTTAGTTATACCATACCTGTCAACCTCTGCAGATAACTGCCCTATAAATGATTATTGATTCCCCTTACAAACCCCCAAAAAACCTTACAAACACCGTACGACTCGTACGGTGTTTGTAAGGTTTTTTGGGGGTTTGTGAGGGGAATCAATAATCATTTATAGGGCAGTTATCGGCAGAGGTTGACAGGTATGGTTATACTTCCAGAAAGTCGCCTTACTTGATGTAGTCCAGGATGTTCCTTTTGAGTGGGTTGCTCCCACTAGGAATTGGCGTGTAGTGGGCCGTGCGCACGTTCAGCTTGTCAAAGTTCTACAGGAAAAAAGCAGTTACTACCCTACCCGAATTTGAGTCAAAGCAAAATAAAAATAATAAGTAGTGCGATCAGATTAACAGTCATCTTTGAAGCGACCCGTCCAGCCCTCAACACCGCGCCGCTACAGCGCTTCGCCCCGGCAGAACGCCGAGGCTCGTCTCAAGCGGCGGCGGCGAGGCCCTTCCCCCAGAACGGGAGCAGGGTGACGGGCAGGGACAGGTCGCCGCTCGGCGAATGGATAAACTGATTCATCACGTCGCACCGCCGACAGGGGAAGAAAACGGGCGACATGGTCACCTTGAGAAGGAGAGGCCACTGAGATGTGTTCAATGCCCGCACTTCGCTGTCGGGTTGGATGAGGAAGTCTCCGCTCTGCTGGATTTCCTGGTGAACAGATTTTTTTTAATAAGAAGAATTCAAATTTTGGGGGGAGCAAATTTTCTATTTTTTTTTAAATACTCACGCCAACATTTTCTTCCATTTTCTTGGCCTTCTTTGATTTCTTTGCTGAGGCTGCAAACACAGTGTCTATGACTACAGAGCGAGATTTTGTAAAGGCCATACATTTGCGTAAATGGGAGAAATTCGGTGCCGTGAATGCACCCACAACGTGGTTTGTCAGAGAATCAAAGATTTTTGTTTTACAATTTGGCATGTTACTAGTTAACCAAGCAACCAAAGAATGTTTTAGTTAGTTCTGACTAAATTTACGCCGCTCGATTTATGAACCCCACCCCCAAGGCCAACAGTGATGTGAAATTGTTTGATTAAAGGGGAATGAAAGATTGAAACCACGTGGCGTCTGCCGCAACACGTGCCAGCTAGCACGTGGGGCTAGCATGTGGGGGCTAACAAAATGCTAACGCATCTGCAAAATAACACTTGAAAGACATTAATGCAGCAGCGAATAGAAGGCGATGAATAATAGCTGCAGTGGAAGACAGAAAACGAAGTTAGGGTCGTGGTGGACGGTAATTACTCAAGTTGTGTTCTGCTGGGCCACACGTGGCTTCGCCATTGAAATCTTCGGAAGCCACAATTCGACTCAAACAATAAATTATTATATTCTCGCCGTTGACTCAAAACTCGCGTTTAAATGGTTTGGATTTAAATGTAAATCCAAAACGGAATTAAATGGAATGGATATATAGATGGAAAACTTGAATAGCGCAAACCACCTACTTGCAAATACGTCACCAAGAGGAGCCTTATTAAAAACCCGGATTTTGCTCGATAATATGTGAAGTTTTTTATATAAAAGAATAGCATCGAGCTTCGATTTTGATATCCTCGCCGAAAATCGTACAATACACTTTCTTTGTAAGAGCGAACGTCAGGACTCACCGCTCAGGTCCTCCATTTTGGACTAACTGGTTGTCGCTTTCCACAAAGTCAACGTACAATACTCAATCCGTTTTGCGCTTGCCCACCAGGTCAGCCATCTTTGTAAGGTAACTACGGCAATACATTAGTTCCAAAACACCGATTTGCGTTCAACGACTGCCCGTATGCATACAGCAAGACAGGCAGTAATAGAAGAAAAAGAAAGAAAAATATACAAAAAAATTGAAACACCCCCAACATATTTATTGATGTTAATGAAAAAGAAGAAAAAGAAAGAAATATATACAAAAAAGTTGAAACACCGCCAACATATTTATTGATGTTAATGACTTCTATGTACTGTTTATTTTGTAATCTGTATAGTATATTGGAAGTTATAGTGGCAAGTTATTTATTGATGATCTTAACCATATGATATTTATCTAAAACATTTTTATTCCTCATTTATTTAAAGATTTTGCAGTATCTCCCAAAAGTGAGTATTTTTTGTATTTTTTAAATTATATCTTTTAATGGGACAACAATGTAGAAATGGCGCTTTGATGCAATGTGAAGTAGTAGCCTGGGTAACAAGAGATATTTTTGTATCTTGAAAATAACTCAAAACAAAGCAACGAATGAGTAAAATGCTGCCAACAAAAGTGAGTAAACCCAGGTAAAAGGCGAACTGTCGTTTTGTCGACACGTTTGCGAATAAAGTTTTTTTAACGCATCCTGTTAACGTAACGCATTGCTTAAGTCGTTTAATTTTTTCGTGTTGGTGCATTTGTGAGACAATATACACATCACATGGACCTAAATTCTATATTTTCTTCTAAATATAAAATTACAATGATAATAAAAAATAAGTCATATTCACAGCGGCATGTGAGCATCCGCGCCTTATTATGACGTAATTGGCGGCTCCGAGTCAGATTACTGTCACCCAGCTGCATCAAAATTTGCAAGCTAGCAGGGGAACACGATGAACTTTTGTGAAGCTCAACTTGAGCTACGACAGCTTTTGGGAAAAGTGGAGCCTTCTCAACTGCCGAAGCTGCTTGACTGGGTCAGAACCTCCGGTAGGCTTCTCTCTTTTGCTCTTATTCTTTGCTTCGACTGTCGAAACGACCACTTCCCGTGTTGACTTGTTTTGCACCACGTTCCCCACAATGCTTTGCGTTGGCTCGCCCAGAGGAGCTGGATGATCTACTGTTGGACAACAACCAAGTTATTTTGAGGTGCATCGCCGATGACATCCGAGAAAGCCTACCTCTGGATGCCATGTTGCCTTCGGAGGCCGATGCCAAGCACAAGGTCTTCCACACCAGCATTGTTCCTTTCTTGACTACTATAACTGAGATTGACAGTGACAGACGTCCAATTCATTTGAATGGGAAGAGGCCACTCATTTATACACCTCCCACAATGAAACTGAGGTCTTTTAACATCCCCTTTCATCATTTAAAGTCACTGCAACTGAGTGTTTTCCCCAACTCTCAACGATTTAGAATAGAACACAGATCGAGATCGACACAGTCAAAGAAAAACTTGAATACATTCATAAAATTGACTTATGGCCCAGGCCATTTATTTTTATTCTCAGTGGACCTCCTAATGTATTTTTTTTCCCATTCATTTTCTGAACCGCTTATCCTCACAAAGGTCGTGGGGGATGCAGGAGTTGATCTCAGCTTACTTTGGGCATGAGGCAGAGAACACCCTGAATTGGTGGCCAGCCAATCACACTCACACTCTCACTCACACCTAGGGGCAATTTAGAGTGTTCAACCAGCCTACATGGATATTTTTGGAATGTGGGGGGAAAGAAAAGGTTTAACTTTTCTTTTTATAGTTAAAAATATCTCATCTCATTTTCTGAACCGCTTTATCCTCACTAGGGTCGCAGGGGGTGCTGGACCCCATCCCAGCTGACTTTAGGCGAGAGACGGGGGACACCCTGAATTAGTGGCCAGTCAATCGCAGGGCACAAGGAGACAAACAACCATTCACACTCGCACTCCTACCTAGGGCCAATTTAGTGTGTCCAATCAACCTACCATGCATCTCGTGGGGTGGGGTGCATTCAAGGCCTCTAGAGGGCGTGAATGAGGAGTCCTCTCGTATATATCCGTTAACAGAAAAACAGGGTTTGCTGTTTTATCCAGTTTTCCTTTCCTATCTTGACAAGTTGGCTGTCACTGACAGCAATTTCAGAAAACTTGCTTACTTTCATTCTCTCACTATCATCTCATTTTCTGAACCGCTTTATCCTCACTCGGGTCGCTGGGGGTGCTGGAGCCCATCCCAGCTGACTTTGGGCCAGAGGCGGGGGACACCCTGCATTGGTGGCCAGCCAATCGCAGGGCACAAGGAGACAAACAACCATCCACTCTCGCACTCGTACTTGGTGTTCAATCAGCCTACCATGCATGTCTTTGGAATGTGGGAGGAAACCGGAGTACCCGGAGACAACCCACGCAGGCCAGGGAGAACGTGCAAACTCCACACGTGGACCAACCTGGACTTGAACCCAGGCCCCCCACTGTGAGGCCGACACACTAACCACTCAGCTGGCGGGCCCCCATTAAAAATATTCTATATTCATTTAAAAACAGGAAAAAACAACAATTCTTTTTACCAGATTTCACCCCCAAAATATTTCTTTTAATCAAATAAAATAACAAATAAAAATCAAATTCGTTGTAGACCTCAAAGAAACCAGATGCTTGGATTCAATTTTTTTATTTTATCAATCATGATGAGATATTTGCAACATGACTCGATTTAATTAACCCAACCCCCCCAAAATGAATCACTGATTAATTGTTTATGGCAGATCTTATTCAAACCGACCATATCTTGTGTGTTTGTGTCGCAGTTGCAGCAGCACTCGCGCTTTTCCGTCCACGTAGATGCGTTCTTGTACGATGAAGAACATGTGGACGCACTTTGCGAGGCGGGACGCATGAGTCGACACTTTTGTCTCCAGTGTGGCTCCCAAAGCACGGCGCTTTTAGGTGCGCGACATTGATGATGATGGTGAAAAATTTGGTGATGCAATTGATTATTCTTAATTGTGTTTGTGGACAGACATGGTGTCACACTCTTTCTCTGTGTCTGAGCTGCGCTTCCTGTTCCAAAATGTTCTGCCGGACCTGAGCGGTCGTGTACTGGTGGACGTCGGATCGCGACTGGGTGCCGTGCTCTATGGGGTCCGATTGCGTGCATTCGCTTTCACGTTGATGTGACTCTTGCAAAATAAACCTAGACTTTTGTTTTTGACACATTGAGGGGTTCCTGTTCAGCTCGGCATCTAGGTTGGTTGGCATCGAGTTAAGCGGCGACTTTGTCCAACTGCAGAACAAAATGTTGCACAAGTACTCAATGGACGCCAGAGCTCAGGTGAGCCATCTTCAATGTTTCAGAGCCATTTTAAGGATACTGTATTTTCTCCCATATAAGCTGCCCCGCATATAAGACGCCCCGCATATAAGCCGCACCCTTAAAATGGCCTTAAAATTGTTGAATTTTACAATTTCTCTCTTATAAGACACCCCACTGATTGACAATTTTCACCTCCATATTAGTGGTTTTAATAGGAAGTACAAATGTGGTACTTTGAAAGGAAAATCTGAAGAAAAATCATCGCACGTGGTATTTCTGAGATACTGTATGAACCCTAACTTGATTTGCAGGCCCAAGCCTGAAGCAAACACGAAATTTCATATTTTTTTGGTGAGAACTCGCGACTCCCAAGTCGGGAAGAGGAGGAGGATTTATGATAACAGATTAAAGCCTGTCTTTTGTAACAAAATCTAAGTTAAACAAGACTGTCTAAACATTTACATATTTTATGATAATGTAGATATTTGACAATTTCAACTGTTTAATTAAATGCCTGCTCAGCGTCGAGGTGCCAGTCTTTTTGCTCTCGCATGAGAGCAAAGTGCCACATTACTGCATTCAGCGAAGCCAACGCAAGTTTCTCTAGCATATTCAACAATTGATGGCAATAAATGACGAATACAAAGCAAGTTTTCATTTCAAGCTTTTCAAAAATTCACTCTTACGAGTACCAGTGCGTGTTTAGTTTAACCTTAACTTCTTGTGGCGTTCACGTGACACGCGCAGAGGATGCTTTGGCTCTGCGGCTCCGCCTCCAATTGCAATTACATTACAGCGCCTTCTGTTTTATCCCAAATTCCTAATTATTTTATAACAAGTACCGTATTTTCACGACTATACGGCACATCATATTTTTAGCTGCAGTGTCAATAATGAGTGCTATTTCTGTATTTTACACACACAAAGGACGCACCGTTTTTATAGATGCAGCCAGGCATGGCAAAACATACACCAGCTTAAACATACACGCTACACCCACACGCTAAAACACATTTTTAAAAAGGCAACAGAAGCTAAACTGAGTTCGTTTGTACTTTATTTAGCCATTTCACAATGTGCTCACGTCATCATCACCCACAAATCCATCAAAGTCCTCATTTTCTGTGTCTGAATTGAACAATTGTCCAAATGAGTCATCGAAAACGCTGAGTTTTATACGTTCGTCCAGGCGGCCACTATCCATTCGCAAATAGTGGCTAGCTAGTAGCTAGCGTAACTATTCCAACGCTGCTTTCTATGCTTCGTAAAGCTGTGTTGATGTAAACAGGCCACAATCCATTCGCAAATAGTAGCTAGCGTAACTTTTCCAACGCTGCTTTCCATGCTTCGTAAAGCTGTGTTGATGTTGATGTATACAGGCCACAATCCATTCGCAAATAGTAGCTAGCGTAACTTTTCCAACGCTGTTTTCCATGCTTCGTGAAGCTGTGTTGATGTCAATGTGTACAGGCCACAATCCATTGGGTGTATTGACAAAAGACTACATATCCCAGCAGTCACTGCGCAGTACTTTTTCTACGGGGAAAATAGACGATGGTGTACCCTATCGACTGATTTATTTTATTTTATCGTGATAACCATTTTAGTATTGGTCCATATATAAAGTGCACTGGATTATAAGGCGCCCTGTCTATTTTGGACAAAATTTAAGACTTTTATTTGTGCCTTATAGTCGTGAAAATAACATTTATTTAATAAAAGAAAGTCACCGAGAGAGACCACACATCAATTTAGTATACTTTTTTTTTCAGCGAGAGAAGCCCGGCCCGACCCGAACCCGAAGTAATGATTGACATTTTAGGCCCGGGTTGGGTTTGGGTTTAGGATCAAGAGATTACCTCTATGCTAAATCTGCAGTGTTGAACAGTTTTCGCCCGTTAATGTGCGAGTATCTTTCAAATGCTTTTTTTTGCCGCAGGTTGTCCACGCTGATGTGTGCTCACAGGATGTTCTTCTTCAGAATGCAGATGTCGTGGTCATGAACAACGTCTTTGAGTATTTCATGGAGGTGGAGCAGCAAATCAGGTGAAAATGCGCAGACTCCAGGTTTTCATTGTAGTTTAAAAAAAAAATACATTCTTATCAAATTATTCATTTCTTACAATCATAAAAAACTATTTCCAGAACAGACAATTTTTGGGTGGGAATAAAATTGAAAGCCAAAGGTGCTTAATTGCAGTTTTGTCCTGTACAGAGCCTGGAGATTCATCATGCAGACGTTGAGGAAACCTGGGACTTTGCTGGTGACCGTTCCCAGCTTGCACGACTCTCTCCAACCCCTGGAGGTGAAGTTGTCATACATAACACCATCTTGCTCCATGCAACAATTGCTTTGCATTACTTCTTTTTGTGCAACAGGAGGCGCTACCGGCCGGCTGGGTGGAGGAAATTCCACTACATTACGACGTCTTCGTCGGCAAAGATGCCGACACTGATGATCTGCGACAAATCCATCTGTACAGGATCTTATGACCATTTTTGAAAACAGCAATTAATAACGTTTTGTTCCCTGATAAAAGCTGATGGATGATATAAATATGATAAAATTTTGTATTTGAACATTTGAAATCTCTAAATTCCGAGGGATCATCAAATGCTCATCATTCAAGTTATGATAAACTGACGTTTACGAGAAAATGCCACTTTCCTGTAGCGGTACAGATCTTGGACACTGGAGGGCAGTAAATGCCGTGCATCCAGTTTGAGCTCTTTAAGCCATATACTATACGTACGTCAAATCTTTTTTTAAAGGCCTTGCAGACATGACAAACAAACTACAACATGGTTTGTTTTGGCTACACACTTTAGTAATGACGTCCAATTAATAGTGCGTGGCGCTGTAAATTGTTGTTTGCTCGCCAACAGCTGTTTGGATTAAACGGATGAATGGTTGTCAAATGGAGATTAAAATCACACCAAGCCAGGAAGGCAATTTAAGAAATTCTTGCCTCTTATTTTCCTCACATGGAAATAGAACATATTAAATCGTGACCAGAATTAAGCTCTTTGGTTGCCATTGACTGGTATAGATGTCCAATCAATTTGGAAGATCTATCTCGGTCAATGGCAGGGTTCCTTAAACAAAATGTATTTTTTTTCCCCAATTCAGACAACGGCAAAGAATATTTTCACAGTTTTAAATAAAATGTAAAAAACCCTATACAGTGGTACCTTGAGATACGATCTTAATTCGTTCCGGAACTGAATTTTTGCACGGCTACACGCTCGTTTCATAACACAAACAAATTTAAATTAACTTGGATTACGATGCAGACACACTCAAAAATAAGTTTAATCTAACCTTACACTAAACTTAATTCTAATTTTGTATTCAAGTTTGATACCGGCCGGGTTGGCTGTATTGGCCCGCCTCCACCCTGATTTTCACTATCGATGGGCTGTTTGCTTTTGTATTCCCTTCAAAATATTCCACGCAAATGTCCTCATAATAGGATAACGCACGACCACTTGCCAACGAGAAGTAGTCTTGTATTAGCGATCACTCCGCCAACGGAAGCTAACAGGCTGAGGGGAAAAACACTGAAAAAATGCAACGCTCCGCCCAGTGCTCGCAGAGACATTACAAAGAGGGAGTTGCGACCAGAGATATTACACGAGGAGTTGCGGGGGAGAGAGCCAGTGCCCCTGATGTTCTTATGAGCAGCCAACGAGAAGTAATATATACTGTTCGTAATAGCGATCGCTCCGCCATTCGCGCTGAGTGACGGAAAAAAACACTGAAAAAAATGCAATGCTCCGCCCAGAGCTCGTAGATATGTGTTCTACACGAAAGAGATGCGGCAAAAAAGACTGGGCTAAAACCATAAACAGCCTCTCATGTCTTGACCACCTGGCTTTCTCGTATCTCGAAATTTGTCTCGTATCTAGAGATAATTATTTGCTCGAAATTTTACTCGTATCTCGAAATGTTCGTATGTCGAGGTACCACTGTGTATATATATATATATATATATATATATATATATATATATATATATATATATATATATATAATGTCAGAAATGTATAGCGTGCATAAAAATCTGAATTATTCTCTTTTAAAGCCGACTCGCAGGCAAAAAAAAACAGTACATAAATAATGGAAGCTTTTCTTCAAATAAATAAAACTGGAAAGTTAAACAAAATCATTTTGGATTGAGCAAATGACAACAAAATTCCTTTCCAAGAAAATAATTCCTCATGGTGATTTTTCTTTTTATATACATAACACTGTATGCCAAACTGGTACAGTGGTACCTCCACTTATGAATGTTTCTACATACAAAACATTCAGGTCACAAAAAGTCTCAATAGGAAAGTTTTGTCTCAATCTGAAAAACATAAATATATATATCCTATATCCTGTATTTTATTTTGGAATTGGCATGATAGAGTTGCTCTCCAATTGTCTATCTCCCAACACCTCGCTAGCCTTCCTTTGGCTGCCTCCCAATAGAAAAAAAACATTTTGCACTGCACGAGAGGGACCGGGTACCATACTGAGGAACCACTTATTTAGTGCATCAAGTGAATGACTAGGTACCATAAGCGTTGGGAGAAAGTTGGGTGCAAAGTGGCTGATTACACTGGCTTTCCAAATGAAATGGGCGCCATGTATTATTTATACGCGTATGTACAGTCCCGAGTCGGCTTTTTTTTTTTTTTCAATTCAATTCAATTTATTTGGCAATAAAAAAGCACTAGGCTAAGGGCCATGTAACAAGACACAAGAAATGTGCAACAAACGCGGTGTAGTCACTGGTTCACGGCCAAGAAGTCATCCAGAGCCCGTTTGAACTGGGCGACCGTCGGCTTCTCGACCACACCCTGCGGAAGCCGGTTCCAAGGACCGGCGATGCGCACTGAAAAAGCCGCCTTCCGCCGATTCAACCGGAACCCGCGAGGGTACAGCTTCCACGGATGACCCCTCAGACCACGATCAGGTGCGGGCGTGAAGAAGAGGTCGCGGGGCACGCTGTAGATGCCGTGGAGGATGTTGTAGGCCAGTATTAGGTCCCCTCGCAGACGCCTAGCCTCAAGGGTCGGCAGGTTGAGTTGCTGGCATCTTTCCTCGTAGGACAATAGCCTGAGGCCGCGGACCATCCTCGTTGCAAGCCTCTGGACCCGCTCCAGATGCTGGATGTCCTTGGCGAGGTACGGTGATGCGGCTTGGATCCCATACTCGAGAATGGGCCTCACCAGGGAAACATACAACGGAAGGAAGATGTCTGCTGTGATGACGGCAAAGGACCGGAACATTAGGAACAGAACTCCGCGAGCTTTGTTGGCTGCTTGGATGCATTGGGCCGTTGGTTTGAACGTGTCGTCGACAATGATGCCCAGATCTTTGCACCGTTGAGTTCGTTCCAGTTCCAGGCGTCCCGGTTCAAAGTCAAGAGGTGAATCAGGAGGAGCCCCAACAGCCAGCTTAGATTGGGAGTGAGTGTGGGGATCCCGCGGGCCGTCGCGCATACATTAGAGAGTAGTCTGCTAATAGTGTCTCGATTCCACAGGCCAAATGTGGCGCATTAAGCTCGGGTTAGCACACCATTTCCACTATAAACATGGATCCCATTTACATGGTGCCCACTTTGAACAAGATTAAACATTCATGTTACACTTGTCTTTGTTTGCGCGAGCAGACTCTCAGAAATCAAAACTGATTCTTCTTTGCACAGTTTTTGTCAGTCAGTTTTTTCATCTCATCTCATTTTCTGAACCGCTTTATCCTCATTAGGGTCGTGGGGGGTGCTGTAGCCTATCCCAGCTGACTCCCGGCCAGAGGCTGGGGACACCCTGAATCGGTGGACAGCCGATCGCAGGGCACAAAGAGATGGACAACCATGCACACTCACACCCATACCTAGGGGAGATTTAGAGTGTCTAATCAGCTTACCATGCATGTTTTTTGGAATGTGGGAGGAAACCAGAGTACCCAGAGGAAACCCACGCAGGCCCAGGAAGAACATGCCAACTCCACACAGATGGACAAGATCTGAATTTGAACCCAGGACCCCAGAGCTGTGAGGCCGACACACTAACCACTCGCTCCACTGAGCCGGCCAGTCAATTTTTTTTTATAGAGCTCAATGTATATATGGAGTATGAAATATGTAAACAAGGATATTTCAAATATAAAATGGCATTGAAGATGTAGAAAAGTGCATCACAAGTCCAATGTACTACGTAAAATGTGTAAATACAAAATGGAAACAATACACATCTGATATTAATGCTACTACGTGTAAATAAAGTAAATTGTTTAATTGTTTTCTAACTTTGATTATAAAGAAAAATCATCTGCTTTTTTGAAAGGACTACAGAAATCAGTCTTTTCCTTCAGTTTTATTTTAATTAAAAACCATTCAAATAAGTAAAAAGAGAATCAATTTTTAAAAAATGAATAAAATGTGAATAAATAAGAAAACTCAAATACGATGATATTGATTCATGTTTTTAACCTAAAAATAATTTTAAAAATTAATATGTAAAAGTAATTAAGTCAGTAGTTTTAAAAAACAAGTTAGTAAAAGAAGAAAACACATGAAACGCAATAGACATTTGATGTCTATCACTATCAAGGAGCAAACAAAGGGATAGAAGCGGTTTTAATGTTCTACTCAAGCTTGCTGAAAATTGGCTTGAAAACAACCGTTGACATTTTCGTGCACTTTTGGCTTCCCACGAAATTCCGCATGGAGAGGAATCAGCTGCACAAGGCCGTCTTGGCCGAACGTCAAAGTAAAGCAGTGACAGCATCCAGCTTGGGAAAACCCTGGAGGGTCTTTTCACATAACAGCTATGCTGGCCATTTAGTCTGCTCTCATCTTAATTGGACAGCAAACTCAATGGCGTCAGTCAAACAACACACCTTGGATTTCTTTTTCAATTTACACAAAAAGAGTCGCTATTTTACTTTCAAGTAGTGCTCAACGTTGAAGTGGAATTTGCCTTAAAATGCCTTTGGTTTGACACTCACATGACTGGAATTTAACTAATTGGCCACCATTGGCAGGGCTAGACGTTCATTCCATTTTGACTGTGAGTCAAAGTGGATTGGACATCAAGTGTCACCATACATGAGCATTCACAGTCATCGACTATAGCTGTTAGAGTTATAATTGTTATATATATATATATATATATATATATATATATATATATATATATATATATATATATATATATATATATATATATATAGTTGGAATAACGATTAATACCCTTAAATCATTATTAGTAATATTTAATTAAAATTGGAAGACATCTTTCACATATCTGGTTACAACTTGCAAGGAGGTACACTAGTGACGTCGTCCCGTCCACAAGGCATTCTGCTCGGGCAGTATCTGATTCATTGTATTTAATCGCGACAAACGGAAAACATTGTTATGTAATCAAAACAATTGTCTTAGACAGTAGAATAACACCCTAGAAGGTTAGAAAAACAACTGTGTAAGAATTGCAGAAGTAAGCATAAAAGTTGAACAAGCCAAAACAACGGTGTAAGGAATTGCATAATATTTTCATTATAACGTAAACAAAGCATTCTAAGGTAAAGGAAGCAGCATTATAAGGTAAACAAAGCATTCTAAGGTAAAGGAAGCAGCATTATAAGGTAAACAAAGCAGCCGTATTTTCAAACAATAATGCGATTATCGCCATCTGCTGCCAGAGTCCCGTCCAAACACAGGTTGTGTCTTGCCGAAAAGAGCACAGTCCTGAAAACAATGTGTCCTCGAGCTGTGGGGCCTTGAGCGACGATGGGGGGGGAAAAAGTGTCCGTGGTCCCAACATAAATCATGAATTAATTTATAGCCTTATTACTTATGAAAAATGCTTACAAAACATATAGCAACATCCCATAATAAATCCAACATATATATATATATATATATATATATATATATATATATATATATATATATATATATATACATATATATATATATATATATATATATATATATATACATATACATATATAATTGTTATAAATGTTATAATTCTGTGCAATAACAATGTGCAATATCTTAGAATTACCTTGCCTGGCCGGACGTGACTTTTTGAATTACTTATTTATGTTTTTATTGAAACACGCACTTTCTGGAGTAGCACCACTAATTTCCTTCTATGCAACTGTTGTATAATGACAATAAAGGCTTTTGACTTGACTTTGACCTGACATAGTAGACATCAAATACAATTTAACCATACATAATTATGGCAAGTTGTGATTTTTGCAATACAAGCAAAATTTAATATAATCATTCTATTTTTATTGTTATTATCTTTATTATAACTTGTTATACTTATTCTTATTCATCATTGATTTTAATCATTCATTCTTTTTCTGAACCCCTTATCCTCACAAGGGTCGCAGGGTGTATGGCGGGGGTCACTTTTACTTGCAAACATGAATTCTAGTAGATGTGTCCATCATAAGAGATCCAGAAAAAAAACCTCCAGAAGCCTCATGTCATCTCATTTTCTGAACCGCTTTATCCTCGCTAGGGTTGCGGGTGGTGCTGGAGCCTATCCCAGCTGACTTCAGGCCCGAGGCAGGGGACACCCTGAATTGGTGGCCAGCCGATCACATGGCACAAGGAGACAAACCAGCATTCAAGCTCACACTCACACCTAGGGGCAATTTAGAGTGTCCAATCAGCCTACCATGCATGTCTTTGGAATGTGGGAGGAAACCGGAGTACCCGGAGAAAACCCACACAGGACCAGCAAGAATATGCAAACACCATATAGGTGGACCGACCTGGATTTGAACCCAGGTCCCCCACTGTGAGGCCGACGCGCTAATCACTCAACCGCGGGCCGCCCCCTCAAAAAGCCATGCCCCTAAAAGCATTGGTAACCTGTCATTTACAGCGGTGACAAAAATGTGGGAATATTTTTACAAGGAAAGTAATGTTTTAATTGTTATTTTGTTGTTGTTATGGTTTCAGCAGAAATCTGTCAACATTCTGGTCTTGCAAAGGAATTGCCCAGAACTCAACCTGAAAAATTGCAGACTTTTATAAAGAAGAAGGTGTTCTTTGGCAAACTAGCTAATTTGGATGAGATAAAAGCGGGCATTAAGACAGTTTGGTGCACATTTGAACTGTTTCTGGAGCATGGGCGTGGGGCCATGTGCACTCACAGGGCATGTAATCTCGGACACTACTTTCTACACGACATATAGTCTGTCTTACACTTGGACTGTGAGAAGGCTATTTCCTCATTAATGTGTGGTTTTGATAATGTTAGTTTAGTAATAGAAATGTTTTATACAGGCTAGGTTTTTTGACAATCTTGAAATATTTTTGGATCTGGAATCTGGATTCTCCCTGATGAGGGAGATGGCGAGCCTGACTTCGGTTCGGAACGAACAGTGCATTCTTTTTTCCCTTTTTATTTTCATATCTGGTCGTCACTTGTTTTGAAGGGACACTTTGATTTTCTTTTACAACACAAACAAACAAAAGAAAACCCTTGAGTATGTTGTATGCGAGTGAGCCGGTTTAAAAGATAGTGACTGTGAAAAGTTGTATATTTTCTAAATTGTAATTACACTTCTTTTATAACACTTTTGTGGCTCCTGTTTCTTGTTGTTTTTAAGTCAATTGTCCATTCACTAATCTGTTCCTCCCTTATTCACAACATATGGTACGGAAACCTGGTAAAACAAACTACTACCAAAGTGAACACAATTCTCAAATGGAATTTACAATTTTAAATCCTTAAAGTCTAATTCATCATCATAATATTTAAAGGCTATTTGGTGAGAGCTGGCTTTTTTAAAAGAAGGTAGATTATCGCCATCTGGCGGACAAAGACAGGTTTTTACGTCTCCCATTATAAGGGCTGCGGTGGGTACTTTTTCACCGACGGAGGGCAGTTTTCCACCGGGATTCGTGTATAACGCGAACTTTGCTTCAGTTTTTTGGTACAACATTTGTAATTACACTTCTTTTATAACACTTTTTTTAAGTCAATTGTCCATTCACTAATCTGTTCCTCCCTTATTCACAACATATGGTATGGAAACCTGGTAAAACAAACTACTACCAAAGTGAACACAATTCTCAAATGGAATTTACAATTTTAAATCCTTAAAGTCTAATTCATCATCATAATATTTAAAGGCTATTTGGTGAGAGCTGGCTTTTTTAAAAGAAGGTAGATTATCGCCATCTGGCGGACAAAGACAGGTTTTTACGTCTCCCATTATAAGGGCTGCGGTGGGGACTTTTTCACCGACGGAGGGCAGTTTTCCACCGGGATTCGTGTATAACGCGAACTATGCTTCAGTTTTTTGGTACAACATTTTGCAGGTTTATACTCGAATAAATACGGTAATGCCTCTCCTGAATGTTTTTCCATACTTAGATTAGATAGGAAAAATGTTTAAATGTAGAAAAAGTCAGCCCCAAAGGTTTGAAAACATGAGACTTTGTAGATGTGTCCATTATGAGCAGTCCAACAAAAAAGCCTCTGTAAACTATGCTCAAACTGCCATTTTTGTCCCTGGCAAAGCTTTTTCCTCGTCATAAAACATAAAACTCTACCAGCAGAAATTTGTAAATGCAGACTCACATCTGAGCAATCTGGGGAAGAAATGAATTTATGAATACCTAAAAGAATGAATAAGAACAAACAAAGGCGGTGGGAGACTAAACGTTGACAAAAGAGCAACGGCCCATTGCCCCGCCGTCTTGTCAGCGTGGGAAACCTGTCATCTCGGGCACACAAGGGATCCGGAAATAATGAGCAGGTGTGGCACGGGGGGTCTATAAATCTGGACGGAAAGAGGCCCTCGGCCAAATAGCTTTCACACTTGTCAGCCGGAACTAAAAGCATGCTGGTGGCCCGACGGCATGAGTGGTTAGCGCTTTGTCCTCACAGTTCTGGGGTCCTGGGTTTGAATCCAGGCCTGCGGTTCAGAAAAGGTTATACGATGGTTTATCCCCGGGCCTGCGTGGGTTTTCTCCAGGTACTCCGGTTTCCTCCCACATTCCAAAAAACATGCATGGTAGGCTGATTGGACACTCTAAATTCCCCCTAGGTATGGGTGTGAGTGTGCATGGTTGTCCATCTCTTTGTGCCCTGCGATCGGCTGGCCACCGATTCAGGGTGTCCCCAGCCTTTGGCCGGGAGTCAGCTGGGATAGGCTACAGCACCCCCCGCGACTCTTGTGAGGATAAGCCGTTCAGAAAACCAATGAATGAATGGATTATTTATTAAGCCACTAAAATGACAATGCAAAAACATTTTCCAATGGAGGCGGCCAGGTGGACGAGTTGTTAACGCGTTGGGCTCTGTGGTCGAGGGTTCAATCCCAAATCAGTCCTCACTGTCTGGCGTTTGCATGTTCTCTCTGGTTTCCTCCCACATCCCAAAAACATGAAGGGTAGGCTGGTTGAACACTCTAAATTGCCTTTAAGCATGAGAGCGAGCGTGAATGGTTGACTGTCTCCTTGTGCCCTGCGATTGATTGGCTGGCCACCAACTCAGGGTATCCCCTGCCTGGTGTACATAAATAGCTGGGATAGGCTCCTGCACCTTCTCTTCAGAAAATGAATTAATGAATAAAAACATAAAATCATTAAAAAGAATATTTACAATTTGGTTTTCCAGTTTTGTCAATTGATTTAGAGGACTGGCAGCAAAACATGTTTCAGTGGTGTTAACGATGTCCAATCATTTTGGACTGGGAGGTGCTTGCAATGATCATTGATGATTTGGGCATCTAAAAATAAACTGCTACATAACACAGTCAGACTTGAAGTTGTTTTCACATTGGAGTAGCTTCACAACAACTCCTAACTTTGTGTATATTTCAACTTTGGGATTATGTAATACAGCGTGCGTGCGAAATGCTAATAAAGGTGCTTTCCTTTGACGCCTGAAAACATTAAATCTAGCAAATGGAGTGCACACTGAAAAACAAGTGTGCAGCCTCTATTGGTTTGAAGGCCGTTAGGTAGGAGCCGCTTCAATCCCCTTTTCGCCTTACTCCACTCTGGGGCGGGATTGCGTCACGCTCAGCAGGTAGAGAAGCGCCTCCTGCTGAGGCCCAAGCTGCATGAGGTAACATTTCGCCAAGAAATAAATCTCATCATTCCCTCCATAGGCTTTCCATATCTTGAGTTAATCATGAGTAGACTTACAAAAAGACTGCTGAGGTCATACCTGAAATGATGCAGGAATTCTGCCTCTTTGGCTGATTCGCCTGATTTAAACTTTAAACTAAATAATTCCACCCTGAAGCGAGTTTCACTTGGCAAGATTTTTTGGGCTGTGTTGATGAAAAGTATATGCACAAAAAGTCTCAAGACGAAATGGTTTAAAATAAAAGTGTATTAGTGTATTAGTCTCCCTGGATGCTCCTTACAACCCTAATTGTTGCCCAAGAAACCCACATTATAATATAATTAACCTTAGTATGTTCAATAGTCACCATGAGTGGCAATAGATCACAAAATAAAGAATAACTTACATGCAGGTTGCAATTTGTTCTGAGTATAAACACAAAATACAGGATGGCGGCAGGATCGCCGAGTGGTTAGCGTGGTGGCCTAACAGTTCTGGTGTCAAGGGTTCAATCCCATGTAGGTATGAGCAGAGCTGAATTTCAGGAGTTTACCCAGAAATGCAAGGCAAACTCTGGGACTCCGGACAACCTCCCTAAAATTCGGAAATCCGGCTACAAAAAAAATGTAATGTAATTTTTTTTTGATGCAATCATTTCGGAAAAGTACCAAATTTCCAATTGAAATGCCTTGAAATCCAAACCATCGCTACAGCTTCCGCCATCTTGATTCAATTGCACTGTAAACTGGAAGAATTCGGTAACACGAGTGCATTGTGAATCATCCGAGTTACAAGTTCTGACGAATGATTCGTCTTGTGCGACTTCAGCGCATATTGATTTTAGGTGAATCGCTTGAATTCACTCCAGAAAAACTCCGGAAATGGGTCAATGATACTCCTGAAATGGGGTCGACGGAGGTTGGCAGCTCTGTATGAGTGTCTGTGCATTAGAGTCCGTCTTTTTGTGCTCTATGATTGGGTGCCCACCAAATCAGGGTATCCCCCTCCTGGTGCCGACATTGGCTCGGAAAGGCTCCAGCAGCCCCTGCGGACCTAAGGCGTTTGGAAAATGAATGAATGAAAATACAGTATCTGGGCTGATATTGCTTTACCCTTCCAAGTGTAGGTTCAGTGACTGGAAGTATCAGTATCACTTGAAAACATGAAATTCGGTGGACGTGTCTATGAGGAGGTCTACAAGAATATCTCAAGATGCAATGCTCAATACTCAAAAATAATTTACCAAGACTCACAAAGAAGAGCTTATGCAAAAAAAAACTTTCTAGTGTTTTGGATAGTTGAAACCAATGATATAATTAAAGGCAGGGATTCTAGCAGTGTGCATATGAGTTAATGGAAAGCAGCAGTCAAGACTCGTTGACTTTATCGTGCGATGAGTCATAATATGTACATCAGGGGTGGCCAGTGTGAAATGTGAACTGTATTCTCTTTAGAACAAAGCCAACCTACCATGCTTCTTTGTAACTAAATGGAATTTTACAGAGACACCGCCTAATTGAATGTTTAGCGCGGACCTGACAGCCAGGTCCGGTCCTCGAGAGACCTTATCCAGTCTGTTTTCCATATCTCCCTCCTCTACCACACCTGAATGAAATGATCAACTCATCAGAAAGCTGTCCAGAAGCTTCATACCGATCCCAATTATTTGATTCAGGTGTGTCGGTGGAGGGAAACATGGGAAACAGACTGGATAGGGGCTCTCGAGGACCAGACTTGGCCACTCTAATGTACATACTTGCAAGTCTGTCAGGGGAGGAAGTAATTTCAGCGAAACATAATTCCAGAGAGATTTTACTGTAGGGGTTGTAAGTCGTTGCAGAATAATCATTCCACGGCGCAACATAGAAGCACCAGCTTTTGTTCCATCTCGGGTGCCTACTGAGTGGTAAATAGCTTACATTCATGCCTCGCGGGTCTGCACAACACCAAGCATAGAGGTAAGATCGCGTCGAAAAAATCCGGCAAATCCCGAACTGGACTGCGGGTATTAGGGTCCGGCCCGGGCCCGGCGAATTAACTTGATTTGCAGGACCAAGCCCAAAGCAAACCCTAAATGTCATATTTTATCTGTGAGGACTCAGGACTCCCGTCGAGGTGCCAGTCTTTTTGCTCTCTTGTGAGAGCAAAGCGCCACATTGACTACATTCAGCGAAGCCAACGCAAATTTCTCCAGCATATTCAACAATCAATTTTAAGCTTTTCCAAAATTCACTCACACCGGTACTGGTGCGTGTTTCTCTTTTCAGTTCTTCTGTCTTTAGTTTATCTTTAACTTCTTGCGGCGTTCACGTGACGTGCGCAGAGCATACTCTGGCTCTGTGGCTCCGCCTCCAATTGCAATTACATTATAGCGGCTTCTCTGTTTTATCCAAAATTATTTATTTTATAACAAGTATTCTTTTGTGTAGTATCCACACATTGTTTTAGTTTACATTTTTAAAAACTTTTTTTTTTTAAGTCAGCGAGAGAGACCACACATCGTTTCAGTAGACATTTTTTTTCAGCGAGAGAGAAGCCCGGCCCGACCCGAACCCGAAGTAATGATCGACATTTTAGGTTTCTGGTTAAGGCTAAAGATATCACCTCTAAACAAGCATATCAATTAAAATAACAATAACTTTCATTTCAAAATATTATAAACGGAAATTTTTACTGGTGCACTTTTTGCGATGCAAGGGCCCCCAATGTTATTTTTCGCTCCAACATCATTGACAACAACTTTTCAATGGCAACCTGTCACTTGGTCAAAGCATTCATTCATTCATTTTCTGAATCGTTTTATCCTCACTAGGGTCGCGGAGATTGCTGGAGCCTATACCAGCTGACTTCGGTGGCCATCGGATCGCAGGGCACAAGTAGACGAACAACCAAGCAAATTCCCACCCATTCCTAGGGGCAATTTCGGGTGTCCAATCAGCCTACCATGCATGTTTTTTGGAACATGGGAGGACACCGGAATACCCAGGGAAAACCCACGTTGGCAGAGGGACAACATGCAAACTCCACACAAGTGGACCGACCTGAATTCGAAACCCAGGTCCCCATAACTGTGAGGCCGACGCGCTAACCACTCATCCAACGGGCCACTTTGGTCAAAACAGTCTTCAGCAAAATGATTTGATCAAAGAACAGAATACTTACTGGGTGGATCAGTCCAGTGGATGTGCTCAATCCACTTGGCTCACCACTTGGTCGGACGGAAAAAAATAGAGGCTTATATCTGGAGTGGTACCTGTTAAAGCAATTTCCTACACATCACATTAATCATGTTCATACTCCCCCAAAACAAACAAAATACTATTAAAAACAAAATGATGAAAAAACAACAACGCAATTATAACGCTGGCAGTCACAGCAACTAAAGTATAAGTACTATAAAGCCTACCTTTTGCTACATCACTTCTAGTTACTGACTCAGGCTTCCTGGCCAACAGCGAAATGGGATTTAAACTGCATTTCACATTTTATTTGTTTGTTTATTTTAAAGACAAAAGGACAACAGTTTGTGGGGCAATCCTGTCTAATCTATCGAATTCAGTGAAGTACACCCCGAGGTGACTTTGGGACTTTTCAAAACACATTTTGCTTTCAAATGCCCATTTTGGCCCTGTAACAACCAATAAAATATAATAAAAAAACTATTCAACTCCTGTCTGCCCGGTGAACGAGTGATTAGCGCATCGGCCTCGCGGTTCTAGGGTTGAGGGCTTGATCCCAGGTGGGTCCTGACTATGTGGAGTTTGGATGTTCTCCCTGAGCTTGCGTGGGTTTTCTCTGGATACTCCGGTTACCGCCCACATTCCAAAAACATGCATGGTAGGCTTTCTTTTTGGCTAGAATTGGCTCCAGCACCCCCCACAACCCGTGTGAATGATAGCGGTTCGGAAAATAAAATAATGAATGAATTCAGCTCCTTAGGCCAGTTTGACCTGTGAGAGTGAAATTTTTTGGTCAGTTTCGGGTCAACACTGGACATATGCGAAGGTCCTTCAAAACCGAAAATTTCTAAAATTTCTTTCTCTGGTGAAATTAGACCGACGTTTGCTAGAAAGATTCTACAAAGAACTAGAATTCCTACAATTTCAGGTTATACGATGGTCAATTTTGATTAGTTGCCCTAAACAAGAAAATTTGTCTCATAGTTAGTTGTTCAATAAGTTCATCAACTTATCATGGCTTTTTTTACTTCTTGTCCAGCGAATTCCTTACTAAAAGATTGAGAATACACACTCTATCAGTGTTAAGTCACTCTTTTGAAGGAGGTTATTTACCATTTAAATGAGCACTACAGGAAGTGTTTGTTGTTGGCCCACCTGTTCTCCTTTAAAGCTGTCTGGTGAACATAATCAAACCTTTTCTTCCCCGCTGCTTATTTTCCGCTGATGAATGATTGAATGGCCGAGGGAACAATACTTTGCTCGGCTGCTAGAGTGGCGTCATTATTCATAATCCGCCGGCGGAGTTTTATTATGTCGTTGATCTAAACCAGGGGTCTCGAACTCAATTTACCTGGGGGCCGCTAGAGGCCGAGTCTGGGTGAGACTGGGCCGCATCAGGATTTCCACAAGAAAAGCACTGATGAAACATTCCAACGTTATCAAATATCTTTATTTTTTAACAAAAAATAATGAATTAAATAAATTAACTTAAAGATTAATAAAAAATAAATCGATCGAAACATGCTGCAAAACACGAAAAACATGAGTGGACAGAGCTACT
This sequence comes from Stigmatopora argus, assembly GCF_051989625.1. NCBI lineage: Eukaryota > Metazoa > Chordata > Actinopteri > Syngnathiformes > Syngnathidae > Stigmatopora > Stigmatopora argus. Next base: position 13,806,547 of record NC_135401.1, read on the forward strand.
GCCACTGGCTGCCACTTAAACGGCGCCATCATGGGGAAAGGGGTAAAAAAAAAAAAAATAAAAAAAATTAAAAAAAATTTAAAAATCGATTTTTTTTTTTACTGCGCGCCTTATGATTGCTACTGCGCAGAGAAGACGAGAGTAGTTCGCAATTGCGCACGCGCGCAGCTTAGAGGGAACATTGCTCCGAACACAAGTGTCATTCATATCAATTTTGCGGGCCGCACGAACATTAATCTTTCATATTAAGACGAGGGCCGCAAATTATCGTCCCGAGGGCCGCAGTTGGCCCGCGGGCCGCAAGTTTGAGACCCCTGATCTAAACGAAGACATTTGCAAACAAGACCGGGCCTTAAACATTTATCACCTCGGAAATCGAGTGCCACAAGGTAGTGGCATTGGTGCTAAAAGGAGGTCAATGCCTGCAATAAAATGCAGTCAAATGTAAACCAGAAAGTAGGATTTGAAGACTGGGTTTGTTTTATTTGAAACTTATTCACATTGCCATTGAAGATTGGTGACCGATCCCCCAAGTCCCAATGTTCCCTCTAATTTTTTGTTTGTCTGGGCAGAAAGACAACATCCCTGAGCACACTGAGTACCGGTGTGAGCAACATCATCATTGCTCGCTATGGGCACACACCAGTATCACACCTGCCATAAGCAGGTGCATGTCTGCTACACATAAATGATTTAGTAATAATAAAATGTAATGATTAATATCTATGAATGAGCGGCCCGGCAGATGAGTGGTCCGCGCGTCGGCCTCACAGCTAAAAATAAATAAAAAACGGGATTTTATTTTGTGCGCTCCATATGATTTGCTGTGCGCAGAGAAGACGAGAATAGTGCGCAATTGCGCAAGCGCGCAGCTTAGAGGGAACATTGCCCCCGACCCTCCCAAAATAGATCACATGTCTGCTGCCTGTCTACCGAAGCCATTCCAGTTAAAAATCAATTTGATTTTGACAGCTGTAAATGGCAGTGAATGAGTTAAATTACAAAAATTGTTTTACAAAAGCAATACCAAGAGAGAGGGTGGCCCGGTGGATGAGTGGTTAGCGCTTCGGCCTCACAGTGGGAGACCTGGGTTCAAATCCAGGTCGGTCCACCTGTGCGGAGTTTGCATGTTCTCCCCGGCCTGCGTGGGTTTCCTCCGAGCACTCCGGTTTCTTCCCACATTCCAAAAAAACATGCATGGTAGGCTGATTGAACACTCTAAATTTGCCCCAAGGTATGAGTGTGAGTGTGAATGGTTGTTTGTCTCCTTGTGCCCTGCAATTGGCTGGCCACCAATTCAGGGTGTCCCCCGGCTCTGGCTCGAAGTCAGCTGGGAGAGGCCCCAGCACCCCCCGCGACCCTAGTGAGGATAAAGCGGTTCAGAAAATGAGATGAGATGAGATACTAAGAGAGAATGAAAATAAGCAAGTTTTCTGAAATTGCTGTCAGTGACAGCTAACTTGTCAAGATAGGAAAGGAAAACTGGATAAAACAGCAAAACCTGTTTTTCTGTTAACGGATATATGAGAGGACTCCTCATACACGCCCTCTAGAGGCCTGGAATGCATACCACCCCACGAGACACGTGCTCAAGAACTGCCTTGATTCTGTTGTGTTCTTCTGGTGTTGACGAAGTGACACGTTGGACATATTAAGCGGCAGAAATCGTCTATCCGGATGCCCACGTGGGTGCAAACAGACAAGCAGGTGCGAAGACGCATGACAGGAGGATGAAGAGCTGCAGCTTAGTGCGTATGCCGCAAAGACTTTTAAGGTGAAACCGACTCTGTTAGGCTGTGCTTCACTGTGCAGTCTTGGGGGGAAAAACAAAAAAAAACCAATTTACATAATGTCATAAGGAGTTCTCAAGGTTGAGCATTTAAATGAGACTTTGAAAAACAGTATTTTAAACAACAATCTTTGTTTTGGATTAGGACGCTGCTTTCAAAGTAGGGTTGCAAATCATGGTTAAAGATATGTTCTGACTATAATTGGCTGCCATTTACGGTGATAGATGAAACCGAGTTGTTTTAACAGAGATGTTTTCATATTGACCACATAGTAACTTGGGTTGGAACACAGCACAATTTCTCCTGTTCTATAATCTTTGATGTTTTTTCACAAATTAAGTAATTCACGTTGATGGACATTCAATCCATACAAAATAAATACTATGAAAATAAAAAATAAAAAAAACCTTAGTGTTACAGTAGTGCTAATCAAAGTGTATTTCTTTTTATTTGGTATTTTTTTAAATTTAGTTTTTAACTAACATTTCATTTTCCATACCACTTATCCCCACAAAGGTCACGGCAGTGCTGGAGAACATGACAGCCAACAATGGGCAGCAGGCAAGATACACCCCAAATCTCATCTCATCTCATTTTCTGAACTGCTTTATCCTCATTAGGGTAGCGGGGGGTGCTGAAGCCTATCTCAGCTGACTCCGGGCCAGAGGAGACACCCTGAATCGGTGGAATCGGAGGGGAGGGATCAAAATCGTTTTGTCACGCGATCTACCAATAGTTCCTTGGCGATCTACCGGTAGATCACAATCTATACGTAATGGGTACCACTGCAGTAGAACATTAAATTATAGATTATATTATTACAAGATTCAAATTGTGAAACAGTCATTTTGTTGCTTATTTTTCTCTCACATGAACCGGAAGTTGTTTAGTCTCTACGGCACCTGTGTCAAAGTGGCGGCCCTGGGGCCAAATCTGGCCCACCGCATCATTTTGTGTGGCCCGGGAAAGTAAATCATGAGTGCCGACTTTCTGTTTTAGGATAAAATTAAAATGAAGAGTATAGATGAATATTAAATTTCCTGATTTTCCCCCTTTTAAATCAATAATTGTAATTTTTACTCATTTTTTCTGTCTTTTTTAGTTCAAACATCATTTTGTAAAATCTAAAAATATTTTAAAAAGCAAAACATTGTTTTAAATCTATAAAAAACTGAATATTCAGGCATTTTAATCCAGTTCTTTTAATCCATTTATAAAAAAAATCTAAATATTATATCTAAAATGGTCTGGCACACATGAAATCGAGTTGACGTTAACGCGGCCTGCGAACCAACCCGAGTCTGACACCCCTGCTCTAGGGCATCAACTTTTGGTGACGTAAAGTCTGTGTGAGCACAACAGTTTTTTGCGTAAATTTAGGAGATTTAAGTAATATTGGGAGAAAAGTCATACAATTATGCGGTTAAAAACGTTACATGACTTATTTTTGCATCACTCGGACCAGAAGTTGTCCAGGGTCTGCAGACATCAACTTTTGGTGACATTAGGTCAGTGTGAAAAATGTGATTTTGGAAAAATTTGGGAGGTTTATGTGATTTCTGCTGATAAAACTTTGATGAGAATGACTATTGTTAATACAGGCGACAAAGTTTTAACTTAGAAAAATCAGATGGTGGTGTCCTTTGAGAGTTTTTCAATGCGAAAAGTATGCTGCAGCTTAAAAAAGGTTGACCCCAGAACTGAGAGGCTGACGCACTAATGACTCATCCACCGGGCTGCCACATTTAATCTTGAAAGGCAATTTAAATCAATATGGTGAGTGGAATAAGCATCAGCAATCATTCAATGCTAGCCGTTCCAGTCCAAATGCACTGGAAATCTAGTACTAACAATGTTAGCATATTAGTGAAAAGAGTACCCTACAAAGGTTTAAATCATTCAAAGGCATTGATGTATGTCTCCAGACTCGCAAGCAACAGTTTTTGCTGCCTAACAAACAGATATGAATTTGCGGTGGTAGTGGCGGCATTGTGTTTTATCCGGTTTGCCGTTCTCCATCTCCTCTTCTTATTACCTTTCATGCCTCTGTGGTTTTTATGTAGGTGATAAATACTTGCCGCTGCGTGCAACATTGGTTTCAGGCCCCGCTGGGGCAATGCTTACCCGCTTTGTCTATCTTCATTTGGCTGGGTTCAGCACAGGCGTAGGCAAAGTACAACCTGATCCGTTCTGATCATTAGGCCGGCCGAACAGTTACTACATGATCTCATTGGTTGCCATTGACAATGTGACAGGGAAATCAAAGTTTCTTTAAAATTGAACTGTTTTGAAATTGAGCAATTCTGTCGAAATAACATTTAAAGCACTCAAATGAAGGAAACAAGTCAACTAATTTTCTGTTGGACAACTTGAAGATTTTTCTGAAATTAACTCATTGCCAGATATAGACGCCAAATACTAATTAGTACTTGGAATCAGATTAGATTAGAACTTTATTTCATCCTGTATTCGGGAAATTTCTTGGTTGCAGTAGCAAGAGAGACACAAGACACACAAGACATTGTAGACCTAGGTAAGAAACTGGAGCCACACACAGGAAGTCCACAAGGTGGGGACCTTCTGCAGACTGAGACTGAGGTTACCACACAGTCCCTCAGTAGTCTTGACGTTTTAAAGATCATCTTCCTTGCCTAGATCCTCCTAAATTGTCCTATCACCTAATCAGCAGCAGCGGAGAGGTTGGTGGGGGGCTTCAAAGCACACAAGCAGCCCAGCAAGCTATCACAGTCAATGTCAGCCAATGATTAAAAGTTAGATTCATCTCTATCTTTGAAAAACATTTTATTACATTTGTTTTTTTCCATAATAATTGCTAGTATTAACATCAGTATTTCTGTTTTTGCACATTTTGGAAATGAGATTTTTTTCCAGAAAATTTGCCAGTTAGTTCACAACAGAGTAATGTTTATGTGTTTAGCAGCATCTTAACGTCAATATCTGGCGTCAACACATGTTTTCCTTTATCTGCCTCGCAGGGCCTCTCAAAGCTGTTTTTCCCTCAGTTTTTCTTTAAAAAAAATGTCTTGTGTGAGTCATTATGAGTAATTTATCGAGTCCACTGTCTCTGGAGCGAGCACCTGCCGCCCACACAGCAAATGGGCGCTGAAATTTGGCAGGGCCGCTGTCAGCGCGTGGAGAATATGCAAATCATTAGCGCCTTCTTGTCTTTCCTCGGTGGGAGCGTGCCGCGACGTGGGTAGCTAATTATTCCCTCCCCCCAGCCACTTCGGAATCATTGATTGTGCATCTTTCACGGTGGGGGAGTACGGGGGGAATAAAACGTGGCACGTTCTTGTCACTTTCTGATTAAATGTTTCTTTAAGCTACATGGCGATGAAAGAAGTCATTATTTCCCCTTTGGTTGGCGCTGACCTCCCCTAAGCCATGTATTATCCCAATAATAAAGCTACTGGGCTTCGCTCAAGATAATGTTTGTCCCCAAGCGGGTGTAAAATGAAATTTGGCATCAAATGCAGAGCTGACGGTGCATCGTTTGTCACTGCCTCTTCTGCCCTGACCGCTTCTTTGTTGTTTTAATATGACCATTAAGGTTATCGGATTTGGACACCACTGAAATTAAACTCAACTTACTGTTGATTGAACAGTAACAAATGAAATGGAAATCATCAATTTCATGACAATGCTAGATCAAAAGTCTGCAACGGTATATATAGGCATATATACAGTAATACCTCAATTATCGCGGTTAATGGGGGGTCGGACCCCCCCCCCCCGAAAAAAGTGAAAATCTGCAAAGTAGGGTCACCCCTATTAAAAAAAATCAAAAATAAAAATACATACATTATATATATATATATATATATATATATATATATATATATATATATATATATATATATATATGTAATTCTTCAGTGCTGACTCCTAGTAGCAAGGGTGGCTTCTGGTTACAGGTTTCAGCGTGGATTTTCACATTTTTGTGAACTTAAAAAAATGTATTTGCAGCAGACGCGGGCTCAATTCCTGCAGGCGGCGGTATGATTGGGAGTGCGGATGGTCGTTTGTCTCTCTGTTTGTCCTACGACTGACTGGCGGCCAGTCTTTGGTGTAGTCTTCCTTTTCGCCCGAAGACAGCTGGGTAAGGCTCCAGCAACCCCCGCAACCCTTTCGAGGATGGACGGTATGGAAGATGGATGAATGAATTTAAAAAAAATCCCCATAAAAAATCTGCGGTGTAGTGAAGGAGCGATGACCGAAGCGCGAAGTAGCGAGGTATCTCTGTACAGTGGTACCTCGTCATACGACCGTTCGTCATACGGAATGCTCGTCTTACGGGGGAAATTTCGATCGAATAATTCGCCCGTGATGCGGTCAAAGTTTCGTGATGCGACCAAGCCAGGTTGCCATGGCATTTTTTTTGGCATATCTTTCGTGTATAACAATATTTACGAGCACCGGATGAGCTATTCAGACCAGGAAACGCACAACGCGCATGCGCGGTGAAAAGAGGGCTTTCTGGGTAATGAAGTATACTCGTGCTCGCAAAAGTATCCCCGGTAGCAACTCTATCATAGGCGCCGTTCGAGGGATGCGAACACAGATGCTACAAGCTAAAAGGAGCCGCTAGCCAGCGCCCCTGAAGCTCCCATGAGCAGCGGGGCGATCGCTGATAAAAGACTCTGCTCGTTGGCTGCTCATAAGAACATCGGGGGCACTGGCTCGCAACAGCATCCCCGGTAGCAACTCTATCATAGTCGCCGTTCGAGGGGATGCGAACACAGATGCTACAAGCTAAAATGAGCCGCTAGCCAGCGCCTCCGAAGCTCCCATGAGCAGCGGTGCGATCGCTGATAAGACTGCTTGCTGCTCGTTGGCAAGTGGTCGTGCGTTCTCCGATTGTGAGGACATTTGTGTGCATCATTTTCGGAATATTTTGAAGGGAATAGTACGACAGCAAACAGCCCATCGATAGCGAACGTGAGGGTGGAGTGTTTGTTCTGTTTACGAGTGCGTTGTGTGGAAGAAAAAAAAACCGAAGCCCCTTTCCCCTCGGCGAAATCCGCCCAATTTTAGTTAGATTAAACACTTTATTTCTATTAAACCACTCGTTATTTATTACTTTGTCAATATATGGCGAATTATAAGAAATAAAACTTTTTTTTTCAATCCAATATCCTGTTTCTGGTGTTTTTTTCAGAGAGTTGGAACGAATTAATTTGTTTCCCATTCATTTCAATGGGAAACTTTACCTCGAGTTACGAGTAACTTGTCATACGAGCTCAGTCCCGGAACGGATTAAGCTCGTATCTCGAGGTACCACTGTATATATATTTTCTGAACTGCTTTATCTTCACAAGGATGACGGGGTGTGCTGGAGGCTAACCCACCTGACTTTCGGGCACGAGGCGGGGGACACCCTGAATCGGTGGCCAGCCGATCGCAGGGTATGAGAAGACAGACAACCATTCATGCTCACAATCCTACGTAGGGGCAATTTAGAGTGTCCAATCAGCCTACCATGCATGTTTTTGGAATGTGGGAGGAAACTGAAGTGCCTGGAGGAAACCCACGCCGGCCCGGAGAGAACATGCAAACTCCACGCAGGTGGACTGACCTGGATTTGAACCCAGGACCCCAGAGTTGTGAGGCTGATGCGCTAACCACTCGCGGCACCGGGCTGCCTAGTCCCCAGCTTGTTCCAACATTTTCAGCTACCGTTTTTTGGATTTCATGTATTTAGAAGAAAGTCATCAATTGACCTTAAAGTAAACTTCAACAAATGGCTCATGATAATGCATAATATTCACCATTTCAAAATTCCTGTTTTTATTGATTTCCCAGAAAGACATGGTGGGCCGCCAAAAGGCTTTTCTACCACCGCGCTTTGTAGGTTTTTGGGGGAAACCCCTGAAAAGGACTGAACTTCTCTATCAGCGTCAATGGCAGCGAATGGATTATACACTGTGGAGGCCGCAACGGCCAGAGTAGATTTCCCGCGGCGACCATTCACTTGCCAGCCAATAAAAGCGGAAAATGTTCCTCCCGAGAAGTTCCCCATCGTTTACCTTTCCGTAGCTGCTAATTAGATTAACGATAGCTCCCGTCCCTGAGATCCAGAGGCTAACAGTTAGCTTAGCGAATTTCGTTTATCGACCTTAACCGCCGTTGTTAGTGGCTGGCGAGTTAATGCCACGCTTCCCCAAGGATGCCTTGAAAGCCGCTCAATATTTACGGGAATTGTTGCTGTGGGCTCTTCTCTAATTTGGTGTGTGCGCTGAGTGCGCAATGCCCTGGGAGAGATATCGCTGATGTGTGTACTTGAGCGTGTGTTGGCGCATTGATGTGACCTTTGTCACAGTGATGTCGTAATTATTGGAAGAAGGCAGCTTGGATTGGAAATGGAAGCGGCGATGTCGATGCATTAGTGGAATTTGGCTTGCATTACTGCATTTATGGAAATAAGGCATGCTTAGTATGTGTAGTGTGACTGGCACAATTACTAATTGAATAATTAGTTAGTTATTAGTTTGTATCATTTTATTTGACATTCGATGAATTAGAGACATCATTGACTCCTTGAGCCTGCTGAATGGTAAATATGCATTTGTTTTACTTTTTAATGAAAAAATACTGATAAGGAAAAACATTAGATTTTCTATTTATATTTTATTTGAAATTCATTAAGCTGCCTGATGCCATAGTGTTTCACTTGCTTGGGCACGAGCAGGCTCAAAACTGATTGCGAGCACGAATGGTCCTTTGTCCGTCCGTGTGCCCTACGGCTGACTGCCAAATATTCTAGGAAGTAATTTGTCTTTCGCCCCAAGTCAGCTGGGATAGGCTCCAGAAACCCCCTTACAACGATGCGTGGTACGGAAGATGAATGAATGAATTTCAAATTCATTAATTATTTCATTTTCTGAACTGCGCCGTGGGGGTTCTGGAGCCTATCCCTATTACCTAACAATTGGCAGGAGGTGGGGGGTACACCCTGAACTGGATGCAAAGTTTATTGATTATATACAGTATTCCTTCAAATTTCACGGATAATGTAGACATGGCCGCGATAATTGAAAAACTATAAAATAGAATCACCCGTATTATTTCTACTATACGTACATGTTTTCGTGTCCATACAATATCAAGAAGTGTAGATATTAAACATTACACAATTATATGCATATGTAACTACTGTAATGTATTAATATTTAAATAGTGTATATATAATAAATGTATAATTACTTTAACTCTGTCAATAGCTCTTCTATGCTTAATCTTATTGCAAAAAAACGATGATTTAGAGACCAGTGCATTACGATTAGGGTGAATTAAAGATGATAAAGATAAAGATTTAGTGCACAAGTTATTGAGAGCTTTATTCCAAGTCATACTCCTGGCCATCTAGTGTGCCCAGACCGCTGTATTTTTGGATAAGGGCGACGGCGTTTGCCATAAGGCGGCCCGGAGCTCATATTTCTGGAAAAATCCACCCTTACTGAAGCTGGCGGGCCATCCAGTCCGCCAGATCGCTTTTTTTTCGGATAAGGGCGGCGTCGTCTGCCATAAGGTTGCCTAGAGCTTCCACTTTGATAAAATTCTGTGAAAATCCACCCTCGGCTGCGCTAGCCCAAGGCTCCTGGCCGCCTTGTCCCCATAGAGGCCTCTATTTTCGAATGAGAGTGACAATGTTTGCAGTAAGGTCGCACTTCTGGAAAAATCCACCCTCATCAAGGCTCCCGGTCATCCAGTCCGCCAGAGCACTCTATTTTTGGAAAAGGGCGATGGCGTCTACCATAAGTCCGCCCAGAGCTTGCACTTCGAAAAATTTCTGTGAAAGTCCACTCACAGCTCCGCTACCCTGAAACTCCCAGCCATCCTGTTCGCTCAAAGTGCTCTATGTTTGGATAAGAGTGACGGACTTCGTCGTAAGATCACCCACAGCTCCCGCCTCTGGAAAAATCCACCCTCACCGAGGCCCCCAGCCGTCCAGTCACCCCAGAGTGCTCTATTTTCGGATAAGGGTGACGGCGCCCACCGCAGTGTTACCCGAATCTCGCAGTTTGAAAAATTTCTAGGAAAATCCACCCTCAGCTGCGCTACCCCAAGGCTCCTGACCGCCCTGTCCACGTAGAGCAGTGGTTCCCAAACTATCTTACCTGACGCCCCCTTCTTGCTTCCAGTAGACCCGCACGCCCCCCCTCCCACTTCCTCTTTTGCTAATGTGAACTTATTTTATTTTATTGTAGTGTGGTTAGTATCAGTGACGTGTTCAAAACGTGTAACAAAAACTAGCTTAATAGAAAACGGGTTGGACCGTTGGAGTGACTGCTATAATCATATTTTGCATGTATTTAATGGCAGATATTTGTTCTTTGATTTTATTATTCTTATAATCTATTTAAAAAAAAAATTACGCCCCCCTTGAATTCTCTTTACGCCTCCCTAGGGTGGCGCGCCCCCCAGTTTGGGAACCACTGACGTAGAGGCTTCTATTTTCGGATAAAGGAAATGGCCTCCACCCACACTTAGAGGAAAATTTAACTTTTACTCTGCTACTCTGCGGCGCCCAGCCGTCTTACCCACCTTAAGAGCTCTATTTTCGGATAAGTGCGACCCTATCCGCCAGGTGCCTGCTATTTTCCTTCTTCTGGACTGACTTGAGTGACGGTCCCCTGTCTTCTGCTTGTGAGTTTCAGCATGAATTTCGAAATTTTTAAGATTTTTTGGTTTTAGATAATATAAAATACCGCGATAGAGTGAACCCATGAATGTTGAAGTATGACAGTATTTTAAATTAAACAAAAAAAAAGGAAAAATAACAAATATCTCCTTTATTTACTTACCTTTATTTACTACTATTGTATTATTTTTAACAATAAAAATAAGAAAATTATTTATTAATCCATTAAACTGAATAGGAAATGCAAAAACATTTTCCCATGGGATGGAAGTGTGAGTGGCTGCTCAGTAAACATATGCGCATAAACACAAATTAAAATCATGTTACGCACATTCAGAAAAACTGTGACAAATGAGGGTCAAATGTACATTATTTTGGAGTGCACCACCGGCCTGAGGTGCTGCGCCATGGTTGAAAGATGAATGATGTGCAAGAAAAGGGGCTATAGATCGAACGGGTGACCTCAAACTCTCCAGCTGGCAGCTATTCCATTTCAGGCTGGTTCTGGCGTCCACCATGTATGCGTGTGTATCTATGTTTACTCAGCTACCACTCTCAATCCAACGGCATTGGAAAAATACTTTGCATTATTTATTCAGTTTAATGGCTTCAAATTGTCATGGTAGAATTGCTTTGCCATTTCCCCAAATTCCCTGATTACTGTAGTCATCAATAAAATGAGATGATGGTCTTTGCCATGAAACAAAATGGGATTGTTTTACATGCATATGATTTTTCTATGGAAAACATTCATACGCTTAAAAAGTTTGAGTTTCTATAAACGTGTCGGTGGGAAAATGCTCTCTTTGCGAAAACCAACGTCTTAACACCTGCATCTGAAATGTAATACACTTGTGAATGTCACAAAACATGTCATCTTTTGCCTGCAAATGTTCGCCAGTGCAGGCTGATGTGAAAATTATGTTTTCGCGTTACTTTTGGGATGTCTGAGTCACTGGCGTTTACGTCTGAGTCTGGAGAGAGAACACATCATGACTTGGAAGAAAAAAATGAAGATTAACCTAAAAAAAGGAAAAAAGAAGAAAGAAAGAAGCTACAGACTTTTGGACGTTGGTTTAACATTAATTAATTCCCTATCATGATGCCATTTGAACCCAGATTGCTGACATTGAATGAACATGTTTCTGTGCCATTGAATATGAATGACATCCAATTAATTTGGACTAGAATGAGCTAGTACCAATTATTCTGGTATACACATTCATTCATTCATCTTCCATACTGGTTATCCTTACAAGGGTCACGGGGATTGCGGTAGCCTATCCTAGCCACCCACGGGCAGCAGGCGGGCACACCCTGAATCGGTTGCCAGCCAATCGCAGGGCACAGTGAAACAGACAATCACTAATTCTCACAATTACACCAACACCAAGTGGGAATCTAACCCAGACTGCCCACAGACTAATTTTAGGGGGAAGAACCACTGTACCTTCGGGTTGCTGCGATACACATTATTTTTCAAAATCTTTGTAATCACAACAATCAGAAAGAACAGCAAATACTGTTTATTTTTTATTTTAAAAAAGTGTAATGTACAATGACATAAAAAGAATAATATCCTGTAAATATTATACCATTGATAGAATTTTAATTTATTGGTTGCCATTGACGGTAATCCATTTAAAATGGTTTGCCTGGCAGTGCAATGTTTAACTTCCAATGAAACTGATAGAAATCAAATACAGTCCAAATCTATGGAGGACTATGCCTAACTGACATGTAATGAGTCTATTCATGGGATAATAATTAATGCTGATAGAAGAGTTGGAATGCTGTTCATGTGGTACAAAAAAGCTTTCTGTCCGATCAGGCTTATAAAGCACTGGGGAACACCCTAAAGTGGCAATATCTTGACATTTCTGTGCAGTAAATGTCAGGACAGCTCACTCTTAGTACAACTCTGGTTGCTGATCGATGTGCAACCATGAGTTTAAGACTCCGGTCGTTTGTCCAATTGTTTTCCTTGCTTGTATAACAACTAAGAATGGTCGTAAATTAACTGACTGAACAAAGAATTACAGTAATCCCTCGAAGATCGCGGATAATGTAGACTAGACATGGCTACGATAATAATAAAAAAGTAAGATCACCCCTTTTATTACGACCACATTATATCATATTGAATATTTTGCATATACAGTGGTACCTTGAGATACGAGCTTAATGCTTTCTGGGACTGAACTCGTATGTCGATTTACTCGTATCTCAAATCAACGTTTCCCAGAGAAATGAACTAAAAACTAATTAATTTGTTCCAACCCCTTTGAAAAAAACAGGATATTGGAATTGAAAAACATTTTTATTTGTTCTAATTGGTCATCTATTAACAGAGTAGCAAATAACTAGTGGTTATGATTTTTAATAGTACGTTGGCACCTCGACATACGATCTTAATCCGTTCCGGGACTGATCGTATGACGAGATTCTCGTAACTCGAGCGGTTGGTTTTTTTTTCCACGACAACGCACTCGTAAACGGAACAAACAAATTTAAATTAACTTGGATTAATATATACAGACAGTCAAACATACGTTTAATGTAACTTTACACAAAACTGAATTCTAATTTTGTTGTAATCTTTTGTTACCTTCGTTTTCCGGGTTGGCGGTTTGCCACGCCTCCACCCTCATGTTTGCTATCGATGGGCTGTTTGCTGTTGTACCACGTATTCCCTTCAAAATATTCCGAAAATGATTCACACAAATGTCCTCACAATAGGATAACCCACGACCACTTGCCAACGAGAAATAGTCTTGTAGTACATTTTAGCGATCGCTCCGCCGCTCATAAAGACCGGCTCGCAACTCCCTCGTTGAAATGGCTCTGAACGCAGCCGCTTTGAACGGCGCCTATGAGAGAGAGTTGCGACCAGAAATATGACAAAGAGGGAATTGCGAGCCAGTGCCGCTGATGTTCTTAGGAGCAGCGAACGAGAAGTAATATAATACTCCTCGTATTAGATAATAAAAATAACAGGAAATGCAACAGCTCAGCTTACCCACGTATTGATTGTGGGTAATGAAGTTTCATTCTGAGAAAGAGTGCCATTGCCTATCGGCGTTGTTTGCACGAGTATACTTCATTACCCAGAAAGCCCTCTTTTTGCCAGCGCATGCGCGTTGTGCGTTTCCTGGTCGGAACTCGTCTGAATTAATCGTTCAGTGCTCGTAGATATTGTTATACACGAAAGGGATGCAAAAAAGGCTTGGTCGCATCACTAAATTTTGATCGCATGACGGGCGAATTATTCGAAATTTCCGTCGTAAGACGAGAATATTGTGTGACGAACGGTCGTATGACGAGGTACCACTGTACTAAAATTAGACGGATTTCGCGGAGGAGAGAGAGAGGGACAGAGAGAGAGAGACTTTTTGCACGGCAATGCGCTCGTAACATAACATAAACAAACTTAAATGAACTTGGATTACGATACAGACACACCAAAATAAATATAATCTAAACTTACACTAACCTTAATTCTTATTTTGTTTTAAAGAAGGAAAAAAAAACCTGTCTTCTCCCGGCTTGGCTCTATTTGCCCCGCATCCACCCTGACTTTCAGCTGCAGTTTTTAAAAGGAACCTATTGAGGGTTATTGGCTTTTGTCTTCCCTTCAAAATATTCCAAAAATGATGCACCCGAATGTCCTCACAATAGGATGTTGCACGACCACTTGCAAACGGGAAGTAGTATACACCTCTCGTATTGGCGAGCAAGCTCCACCATGCATACATCATTCTCTACTGGCTAACGAGGTAGAAAAACACTGAAAAAATGCAACGCTCCGCCCAGTGCTCGTAGAGACATTTACACAAGGGAGTTGCGGCGAGATGATGTTCTCATAAGCAGCCTCTTGGGGCTGTCTCGAATGCTCGTATATCAAAATTTGTCTCGTATCTCAAGGTAAATATTTGCTCGAAATTTTATTCGAATCTCAAATTGCTCGTATGTCGGGGCACTCGTATGTCAAGGCATTGCTGTATGCTCACTAGGGTCGCTGGGTGTGCTGGAGCCTCTCCCAGCTGACTCCGAGCCAGAGGCGGGGGACATCATCTTATTACATTTTTATCTTAAAAGTAAGACATTAAAAGAATTAAAAAAAAATACAATAGATAATTAAATTTCTGCACAATACAAAGAAAAAAACATTTCATTGTTGTCAAATGACTCATTGGTTGCCATTGACTGGGAGAGCTGCCAGTGAACGAAGATTTGATCTTTTCCTGCCAACTCTCTCATTTCAAACGATTTAGACATTTACTATTGGCAAACACATTTAAAGTCACAGCAGAGAGATGAAATATAAAGTTATCCAATCCAATAACAATTAATTGAACATTCTTCTTCGTCAATGGCAAAGAAAGTTTCTTTTTCATTTGTGCGATGTGAGAAAAAGCGCTGTCTAAAAATTGAAGAGTTTCTTGGGTGATAAAACACCCAATGATGATGTCTCACGCATGTTTTAAAAGAGGAAACAAATCAAGTGGTGGCTGGCCACAGAAAACTTTTTGGCAGTGCGATGATGGGCGCCTACCGCCTCTGAGTTGTTTTCCATTAGTGAAGGGAGACTCTGGAGACGACAAGTGGGAGAACTCGCTGGCACGCCTGGTCTGACAAGAGTGCTGTATGAAGAGCCAAAAGAGAGACAGCCGACGCAGTAAATACTTCTTGGCGTACACACGCGAGCCTCCCTTGTGATTCCCCCCAAAAAGCAGTGTGGCCATGACAAGTGGTGCGTGGCCATCAGCTCAAGTATGGATGAGGGAGGAAAAAGAGGAAGAAGAACCTCTCTGAAGATCTCCCCTGGAGATGCTCACTTCCTCACGTACTGCACATGCTACCCTCCACACACATTTACAATGAACTGTGCTGACAGAAAATGTGAGTGATGGTCTTGAAAACTGCTATTGTCCATGAAAATGAGTAAGATTAGATTTTGACACAACAAGGATTGAAAAACAACTAAACACAGAGGCAGGGAATTCAACATGACGGCAAAAGAAACAAGTCCCAAGCACAACAGCAGTTTTTTTTATTATTATCACGACCTTTCTCATTTCAAGTAGGAGGGTGAGATTGAAACGGCTGTCGTAGTTTCAGTGAAAATGTGCTATGGGAGCCAACTTGCCAGCGTCCCGAAGCTCAGAAAAGATCAAGAAAATCCATATATGTAACGGCCAAATCAACATACACGTTGAAATTGACATACTCACAGCGTGAAGCCAGCCTTTTCAGTCATATGAAAAGCACGTTGCATTTATTTTTCATTACTGTACAAGAAATACGTGACTTTTTTCATTTCAAGTGAAAGGCAAAGGCAACCTTATATTTCTGGCCAGTCAATTGCAGGGCAATTCTAAAAGAAAAAAAAAGGAAAAAAAGAAAAGAAAATGGGTATATATATATATATATATATATATATATATATATATATATATATATATATATATATATATATATATATATATATATATATATATATATATACATACATATATATATACATATATACATATGTATATATATGTATATATATATATATATATATCAGTGGCGGGCCGTCAGGGCCTTCAAGGCCTTCTCTGCTGGCCTAAGAAATATCTGAATCATATATTATATTTTGTACATCAATACTTATTATTCCAAATGGTCTGTTAGCTTCCTTTCATTGCTTTCCCCCCTGGTTGCACTGCTTCCAGATGTGTTTTCATATTGAAGCATTTAACCAATCACATTTCAGCCATTATTTGTTGCCAGGATCAGAAATCTGCCTCAAAGCCTTCACAATCAGTTCTGCGGGCTGTGCTGCATTAAACAAGACTGTTGGTGTTTTCATTTTTTTTGCTGTTTCACGTATGGACGTATTGACGTTCATCGCTGTCTTTTTACCGGGGAAATGATACTCCGGGCCTGGTTCTGATGTCTAAAAAGCTCCAGTATTTGTATTTAATCAATAAATGCTGTTTTCGGCTGGATTTTACCACATTTTCGGGCAATGTTTACCCGTACGCCATTGACTTTCATTGCTGTCTTTTCCCGGGAAAATCCCCCCCCCCCCCCCCCGGCCGTAATGTCTGAAAAGCTCCAGTATTTGTATTTAATCATGAAATGCTGCTAGGAAGTGGATTTTACCCAATTTTTGTGCATTGATTTATTGATTATTTTTTTATGTGTCGCAGCTGCTTATTTATTTATTATCTATCTTATTGTATTTTCCTGTCTGTGTTTTCATCTTCTTGCTATTGCAACTAAGCGATTTTTCGAGTACAGGATGAATAAATTTTAACCTAATCTAATATTATGAATAGTATTGATATAGGTACAATTCATGTAAACTGGGATGAGTGACTGTGAATGGTCATTCTTCAGTGCCATTGAAGGGACTATTTGTTTATTCGCCCATGCCAGTCAAAATGGATTTGAAAATCTAGAGCCCTCAAAGGCAACTGATGAATTAAATGAATGTCTTGCAAAAGGCTTTACTTTTCTTATTCTCTTTTTAATGAAATTGTATTATGTCCTGGTTGTTGGGGAGCACAGAAACACCAAAGCAATATTTTGGAGGAAGACAAAGGTTTGGTTTGAGCAGAATGTGACCGATATAGAGGCAGATTAGCTTGTGAGGTCTAAAAACCATGACTATCGAGTATGCAGTGCACTTTTAAACTTTTCATTGTCGACTCCAGCGCCTCTTCTCTGTAATCGATCGGGACCGGCGAGAGAATTGTGGAGGAGGGTGATTGCAGTGGTGTATTACTTAATGGCATTGGAAGTGACTTTAGGGGGTGCTGGGCCTCGTTGCCCCCCAGAAGTGTCACGAGGGTCGTTGCAGTAATGGGAAATCTTTTTGTTCGGCTCCACTTGGCAGTACGTACGACATGGGTGCCGTACACCAACAATGAAAGAAGCGAGCTGCGGGGGTTCGATCAATGCGTCGGGTTCCTTTTTGAGATTCTGCTCTTCGGTGTGATCATTAAACATGGCCACCTGGGAAGTTTGCTTCTTTTGTCCCCCTCATAAACCTTCCCAACTGTTGTCAAAGTTTAAAAACAAGTTAAAGCTTTGCACTGTTTTCCACCAGAGTTCATTTTACAGTGACAAGGCTGCTTGTCAGTATCTTCAGTGGAATCCTAATGAGGACATTTACAACAACGTTGGAAGAAACAATGGTGTCCCTATCTGTCTGCAGCCAGTAACTCTGCTTCAAGGCCACACTGCACTTGGGAGACAAAATTCCATGTCAGGGACATTTAAGCTGCATTTCCACCGAGCGGTCCTGTGCGGGTTGGGTGATATAATTTTTGGGCTTGTTTCCACTGCCAAGTTGTGCATAGTACTGTGATCCTTCACCACTTTGCAGCTTCAACATTCGTGTGTTACGATCGCGCCGCGTCGTCGTGGCGCGATCGGGAAAGGATTAGGACCCAGTCGCGGGGAAGCAGGTGAGGACGAGGCAATTAGCTTCAAAACAACAACTTTAATAACTTAGGAGGGATGTTACAAAACAACGAGGACTTGTGAAACGGAAACAAAACCAAACCGGAAACAGGAGAACAAGTGGTATCGAGGAGAAGGGTAGCGTGGCTGCATGGCTATGGAATTGACGCAGGAATTTGCGCAGTATCATGTAGGAGGATCCGACAATGACTACGATTTGCGTGGTGCTTAAATACCCACATCAGGAGGTAATCACAGATAGTTTGCGGCTGCTCTGACCTGACGGCAAGCCAGGAGGGACAAACGGGCCGCTCCTGACATCGTGGCTTCAGTACATCATGTTTTTTTCTTATATTAAGTATAAAAAAAGTTCATAAAAATGTCAAAATTCACGCTGAAACTCGCAATCAAAAGACAGGAGATGAAAAATGGCAGAAGTCAGTGCATCGCTTCTTTCATGCTGAAAGGGGTGGCACTCGGCACAGAAGAAGCAAAATTTCACCATAGAAGAAGAATGACGCGCCGAATAATACAAACAGCTGCGGCTTTCGAGTCGGAACTTCCATGCTTCGGAACCGAGTTTATCCCGGTTCGGTTTTTAAAATTATTGAGCCAGTCACGACTCGTTTTGAATGGTTTCGGTGGTATCTTTTTCAGATGCTTGATTTGCTTTCAAGTCCATGTTGATTCCGCTTTTTCGCAGATCATCAACTTGGTCACGCTATCTCCAGTAAAAAATGAAACCTGTACGGCCCGATGCTTGTAAATATCGATAAAGACAGAGCGATGCTGTTCTCATAAGCAGCCTCTTGCGTACTCGGCCACCCGGACGGCCGCATCGGGAACGATCTGGTATGCTCGTATTTTAAATTTGTCTTGTATCTCAAGGCAAAAATTTGCTCTGAATTTTCCTTGTATCTCAAATTTCTCGTATGTTGGGACCCTCATATGTCAAGGTATTGCTAAATTTAATTTCAATGTTTTCATGTTTTCATGCATATGTAATTGGTTGCATTGGTTAGTGGGGTTTAGGCATTTGAAAATAAATACACTTTAAAAAATATTACTCACATGCAGCAACAACAAGAGGATTGATGTCAGAGTAAAAATGGTAGTTTATATATTTTCATTGTTATTATTGCTATTAATTGAACAATTCCACACATTAAAAACAGACTTCACAATGAAATATACAATATTTCCATGGGCACTGTACATGCTCAGCAGTGCTTCAGGGAGCCAAACGCTAGTCAATTACAAATCCAGAATACCTTCTTTACACAAAGTTCTGAATTTTTTCTTAGTGTACTCCCACCTTCAGAATTCAGTCTCATAGTAATTTATAGAGCCAGTATTTCTTCTCTATGCAGTAGAGCGATGAATATAAACCAACTTATAAAAGATTCATAAAGCCTTTATGAGAGTGTCCACATTATAAAGTGGTGTCAAATAATGCGGCCGAATTCAAAAGACTCAATATTTGTTGTATGCGTGCATACTTTGACACCAGTGTCAGGTGGTAAGCCAGATGAATTTAGCTGAAAAGGAATGTATATTCTCTCTCCCAGCAGCTAGTATGCAAAATATTGATAAACATCACGGAATATAAATACTATGGTGTGCTGTCGGACTTGGAAAGATGAAAAAGTAGAGCAAGAACATCACATATGCAAATGTACACACGGAGCATCTTCAGTGGGTCGTCATTAGCGAGGAAAAGCCAAACAGACTCGAACACAATAAGCTGACGAGTGCAGCTTTAGAGTGCGTGTGGGACAAGCACCGAGTCTTGATTAGCATCATATTCTGTCAGGTCTCTGCTGCTGTTGTGATAAAAGAAGCCACAGTGGCCTTGCAAAGAGATTCTTGTTTGTCTTTCCTCCTGGCCTTTGACCGCCCCAGATTGTACTTGTGTGGCTATTTTATACTATTGACTTTTTTGGTCTGGACCAAAATACATTTGGTCAGGGCTTTTTTGAGGATGGTTCAAAACACTAATTTCATGTAAAATTACAATTGGTTTCTTGGAGAATTACAAATAATGGGCTTCTAAAATCCAACATTACTCTCATAAATTACTATTCTTATCTATAGTGATGTACATCATTTTTCTATTCAAATTTTGAGTTTATTAACACTTCTGCTGCTCTTTATAGTATGGCATCTGAGTAATCCATCTCTTGTAAAGAGCAGTAGCTTAGTTTTAGCGCAAAATATTCAGGAGATTCAAACACGGCAAGAAAAAAAATCTTATAGAATCGAGATTTAGCTCTTTTTGAATTATAAATATAAGCAGTGTTGAAAATGAATGAATTAATGAATGAAGTTTGGACTTTATCAATGTCCTTTAGGGACTATTAATTGTAGTATTGCAGTAGCCCAAAGCACAAGCCACTACACTTTTAATTACCCAAAAATAGAAGAAATTTCAGGTGTAAACATTTTCGTAAGAAAGAATTCTGGGGTCCATTGGCAGCGGTAGACATCCAATCCATTTGGACTGCAAGGTTTCCGTGTTCTAGTGTGTTAATGAAATACAGGGAGTTCTCAGGTTAGCAGTGGCCTCAACCCACAACGTTTTGACTTCGCAACTACCATACGCAGTCCGTAATTTAGTTCCCAGTGCCAAGCTTAGCTAGTGCATAGTGCTTTTTCGCCCAGCATCAACATCAACTACTCTGGAATTTCAGGAGTTTCCCCAGAAATGCAACGCAAAATCCCTAAAAATTTTCACTTAAATATTTTTTGAAGTAACCGTTTCGGAAAAGTACCAAATTTCTAATTTAAATGCCTCGAAATTCACACCATTGCTACGTCTTCCGCTATCTTGATTCAACTGCACTGTAAACTGGTTGAATTCTTTAACATGAGTGCATTGTGAATCATCTGAGTTACAAGTTGTGACGAATGATTCGTCTTGTGCGACTTCAGCGTAGCAATCGATTCGGGATGAAACTCTTAAGAAATCCAGACACTAGCAGAACTTTATTGCTTCTTATTCGACGAACTAGCCCAGGTTGATCCCGTCTCCAAAAGGACCAACATTTGCAAGACTACAGCGTGACACATGGTGGAATTACTGCAAAGATAAACTTATTTTCTTTATGCTGTACTTTTTCAATAGTTTGCAAAAACACAATATTTCAATTAATGTAAAAACATGATAATAACAGTTTAGTTTAAATTGTCCTACGCTTATTTTTTATTTATTTACATTTTGTATAGATTTTGCGTGAATCACATCCACTCTGGAAATACTCTGAAAATGGGACAAGGGTACTCCTGAAATGGGGTCGACGGAACTTGGCATCTCTGTAACATCTTTCCCATTATGGCCACGATGAAGAAAGCTGAGATTCAGCTAAAAGAATAGCAGTTACCATGGTAACAAAGCTAAACAACAAAAATAGAATTAAGAAAAGAGAGCAATACCGAAACGCATCGGCAAACATATGCTGCGTTCAGATCAATGTGAAACTGTCGCACCATATATGCTTCATGTTGTAATCTTGGCGTATTGCAAGTTGTGTGTTCTGAAACGCACTGTGTGTCTGACTGGCATGAGAGAGGAAGGGGTAGATGAGTTGGCAACAGTTGACGTTGGCTACACTAGTCATGTTCTGTACTTTTGGTTGCAAATAATAATTGAAAACCATCCACCTAACAGCAATAATGATATTTATGTTAGTATTATAGCGTCTTATATATATATATATATATATATATAATCTCATTTTCTGAGCCGCTTTATCCTCATTAGGGTCGCGTGGGGTGCTGGAGCCCATCCCAGCTGACTCCGGGCCAAAGGCGGGGGACACCCTGAATCGGTGGCCAGCCAATTGCAGGGCACAAGGAGACGAACAACCATTCGCACTCACATCCTTACCTAGGGGCAATTTAGAGTGCCCAATCAGCCTACCATGCATGTTTTTGGAATGTGGGAGGAAACCGGAGTACCCGGAGGAAACCCACGCAGGGAGAACATGCAAACTCCACACAGGTGGACCGACCTGGATTTTAACACAGGTCTCCCACTGTGATTTTATTTAATGTATTCTCCTTTTTTATACTTTGTATTTTGATGTAAATTTCTACTTTAACAGTGAAATCCGACGGAATACGCGGAAATATGGGTTATGCCGCCAGCGTAGGAACGGAACTCGGTCGTAACTCAAGGACTCCCTTTATTGAAGACTCTACAAGAAAACCTTCCAAGTTCTTCAAGATATTCCAAGAAGAATCTAGGATATGTCTAAGAACTTTTAGTCTCTATGGGACATTAAGAAGCTAAAAACCCTCATCTAGTAGTGACTAAAAAGGTATTCTAGTTCAAAGTGACTGGCAATGTTATAAAGTTTAAAAGAAGAAATCCTAGAAGTGAAAATGAAGGATCATTTCAATGAATACAAATGAGCTAGATGTGAAATTATGCCCCACAGGGGGCATTTCCTCGAGTCGGGAAAACAAGCTTGGGAAGGAGTCAAGGGGCCGATCAAATGGATGTAAATGGGACGGAAATTAATGAGTGAGCAAAACAAACTATTAGACTGTTTGGTAACGCAAACACACTCCCGCCAGGCAAGCGGCGCTTAACGAGCGGCGTGGGCTCCGCACACGTTGAAGGCCGGAACGTGGCGCCCCCTTGGGGCAAAGGGGAACGAGATAAGACAAAGACAGCCTAAATTATATACTGCAGCAATTCTGCTGAATTGAATTTTTACTTCACAAGTGCAGAAAAATATTGGAAGGTGCACTAAGGATGCTACACGTGGTTTGTATTTGTTATGGTCGTGGGCAGAGGGCCCCAAAACATGCACAAGGACAACTCTGGTCATGGTGGTTTCAGTTTATTCAAAATGTACCAGGGCAGGTACGATTCATATAAAAGATTACATTCGTTAACAGTACATATGAAACATAAACAGAAAAAAGCATTAAAGTATTAACAGACCGTTTAATGAGAACAGTGTTGTTGATCACCCATTTTAGCCAGTGGATCAAAGTCTGGTGGTAATCCTGTTGTGGCTTTTTTCTGAACAGCTCTGATGTGTTCATCACTTATTTGGGATCTGTGGGGTACTTTGTTGGTGTTCATCACACTAAAAGTCTGTTCACACACATATTTAGAGCCAAAATAACACCATAATACTTGCCATCTTCTGGATGTTTGGAAATTTGGCTGCACTTAATGAAGCATAAAATTTTCAGGGAGTTGAACTTGTCCGTTAACACCATGTCCCATTGGAGATCAATTAGTTCCAGCTGCAACTCCTGTGGAACCGACCTGCGATCGGCTGGCCAACAATTCAGGGTGTCCCCTACCTAGTGCCCGTCTTAGGGTGGCAGCCGCCATCGGGACCCTTGAGAGGATAAGCGGTATGCAAATGAGTTAATAACAGGGCGGCATTTAATTTCCAGTAAGCAGTATGAAGTTTCTCCTTTAAAACTCAAAATTCATTTTTCCCTTTTATATTTTTCATTTCAGACTATCCTTTATTATTTCATCCTCAATTGCACACTTTCCTTCTACTCCCATTTTAATGGCACTACCACCAGATCAGATCTTTTGCAATTTTTCTTGTGACCCTTTACTGACAAACCCACTCCTGCCTCTCTTATCTGCAGTGTAGTTAACTCCTTGATTGACTATTGAAAGTCACTCCCTAAGAAATCCCTTTCAAAAACTGCAGCTCCTCCAAAACTCAGCAGTTCGCCTCATCACACAAACCCCCACCACTTACCATGTCGCTCTTATCCTCCGTCAACTCCATTGGCTTCCTGTGTTCCTGGATTAGGCTCCAACAACCCCGCAACCCTTTCGAGGATGCGCAGTATGGAAAATGAATGAATGAATGAAAACAAGCTGGTGCTATCATTCTTGTCATAGAAGGAGCTGTGTGGAAACAGAGGTGATCAAGCAATTAGGTAGTCTGCCTTTCGCCCAAAGACGGCTGGGTTAGGCTCCAGCAACCCCCGCAACCCTTTCGAGGATGGACGGTATGGAAGATGAATAAATGAATGAAGGAATTCATTTCTTTACTTTCAAAATTCTCTTGTTGCTTCCCCTCTGTTTCTCTCATTTTTGTTCCTTTGTTTATCTTTGGGATATCGGTCTACGGAGTCGCATTTTGTTTGAATAGACTTTTCATCTTGAAAGAGTAATGGAACAAACTCATGACAAGCATTGAGAGCTTTTCAAATGTGCATATGAGCGGCGAGATCGTCAAACTGAGACTTTATTCAGTTTTAAACACAGTTGAAAACACAATCAAAACAATAACTCTTTGGGGATGTCAAACTTCTTTGAACATGGGAAAATCTCATCTTAACTATTGAGAACCGCATTAGTATTTCCCCAAAAATATGTTTCTTTGATGCCTATTTAATATTACGGTCATCTAATAAATAATTGAACTGCAAATCTTACACAGTGTTATTTTAAGTACGTTAGTAATGTAACATTGGTATAAAATTACTTGTTGATGAAGTACTGTCGTGCTAGTAGTGCAGAACATATGGCGCCCCCTTTCTGGCGAGTGGGTGAGTTTTCCCCGATTCACCCTCAGGACCAAATCATTGAGTTCCATCGGTGTCCCTTTTTTGCATTCAGGAACTCCTGGGAGTGACGACCACTTGATGAAAACAACTGCATCTCAGCGGGGAAAAAAAATCTTCCTCCCTAACCTTTTCTGTCTTCATGCCTCTTTATGTGTGTTTGCTGGAGGCAATTAGACACTTCCTAGAGCAAAGAGAAGAAAAGAGGCAGAGCTACTCGCTCAAGCTCTTCATCTTTCTTCTCCCTACCTCTTAGGACCGAGTCTGTCGCCTGCAGGATATATCGACTGGAACCTAATTAGACCGCTCCAGATACCCTGTAGTGCAGCCGTGTCCTAGTGGATTCATCTACTGTGGTGACACAACTCGTGGCGAGAGTGGAGTAATCTACTCCGGTAGAGGGCTGCCCTAGTCAAGAAGGGCCACTACAGCCAATTAACTAATTAATGCACTAATTCGATAGTTGATGAGTTTTTGGGAGACATTCTTGACCTAAAAAATGTCCAAATCCTCTTTCTGAGCCTTCCATTAGTGAATAGTCCTCTATATTTTTATTATACAGTGGTACCTCTACTTAAAAAAAATAATTCATTCCAGTATTGGCGCCGCAACTTGGAATTTTCGTAAGTAGAACCATATTTTACATGGAATTAGCATAATTGCTTCCACAATCTTTAATACTACCCCCTACACACTTTAGAAATAATAAAAGTATACCAATTTTGTATGAAATATGAATGCAAATGTTAAAATGTTAAAAGAAAAGAAAAAAACATAAGAAAATCACTCACTAAGCCATTAAAATGAAAGAGAATTAAAAGACATTTTCTAAGGGGCTGAAATTGCGAGTGCATAGGTGAGGCGGAAGGGGGCAAACCTTTGGCAGCTGAGTAAACATGCGTACACAAGCACCTAAACACACAACTTAACAACTTTAAATTAATATTTTGCACACGCACGAGGCTCGAAAACACGTGAATCAGGGATGAATTAATTAATAAATTTGAAATATATTTTTTAGTACTTCTCTATGAAAGACTGAGGACATGTATTAGTTCAGTATAGTGATCAGTCAGTAGCTTGTATGAACACTAGCATATATAAACATTAGGACGTCCTCCGCATCCCCCTTGTGTGATTTCCTTCCAAAGTCCGTCAATCCTCTGGATGCCGCTGCCTCTGGTTTGCTTTCATTCGCAGACGATGGCAAACAACTGCGTCAAACACTCTTAATACCATGACACGTGTGCATGCAGGCGGCCTACTTTGTATCTTGATGCAAATTAAGACTTTTGGGAAAACCAGTGGCGCTCCGTGCATTTTCTCGTAGCGCCTTCAATGAATCAATCCAACCCTCAAAAACAATTTTATGGCTATAAAACCTCTTCTGCAGCTACAGCTGCGACACATAAAAATAATCAATAAATCAATGCACAAAAATGGGGTAAAATCCATTTCCTAGCAGCATTTAATGATTAAATAGAAATACTGGAGCTTTTCAGACATTACAACCGGGCCAGGGGGGTGATTTTCCCGGGAAAAGACAGCAATGAACGTTAATGGCATACTGGCAAACATTGCCCAAAAATGGCTTAAAATCCCGCCGAAAACAGCATTTATTGGTTAAATACAAATACTGGCCCGGAGTATCATTTCCCCGGGAAACCACGTGTGCCAATCCCCGCCGAACTTCCTTTTTAACGGACTTCACCTGCATCTGACCGCACTTTATTGCAAACCAAGTACTGTCAAAAGTTGACATTCCTATGCGGTTTTAAAGTCATATTTACATATCATTTTGGCCGGCAAAGTACGGGGTCGGATGACACTACACTTTTACGTGTGCCGTAGATTGGATTATTTATTGAATTTATTTATTTCTACGAGCATAGCACTAACCAAGACACTAGCAGGATTCAAATGTTTTTTTTGAACAAGACATCACCGATCTGTTTGACTCGGAAAATGTCATAGTTTGCCAATATGACAAAATGTACCGCAGTAAGAATCGCTGGAAGTTCCACTTGAAAGATGGAGTCATGTGTTATGGAGGAAGGGATTACGTGTTCTCTAAAGCTGTTGGGGAAGTAGAATGGTAATGCTTTATTTAGCCAGCTATCCATCTTGTGTAGCACTTATCTCAGCTGACTTTGGGTAAACCTAAATCGATCGCCAGGCAATCGCCAGGGTGGTTATAAAGATGGAAGATATGAACATAGGACACTGTGCCAAATTAGATGAATATTTTTATTGTGTTAGGTTGTTTTTTTTGTTCATGAAGTTCATGAAGTCATCGCTGGTCACCTGTCTGGCCCTATGAGTGGTCTCAATGCCACGGCCCTTTAGGCAAGCCAGCCCGCGGGCATCCGGCGAGCAGCCTACATTCCAGTCGGATGTGGCGGCGCTGTCTATGAGCCACTTGTCAACAACACCTGCATCGATAGCCATCTTCCTGAAGACGATACGTCCATATATACGTCCATATGCGAAACGGCAAAATTGCACTAACATGGGGTGAAATCCACTTCCTAGCAGCATTTATTGATTAAATACTGTTAGGTTCAAACACCAAACATTTGTTTCACCAACCTGAAAAGAAGGAAATCACAGAGAATTTGAGTTAACTTTATTTAAAAAATGAGAGGTTCTCAGGACCGTCCGCGTCTCAGCCCTTCGAAACACTCTGAAGAAAATCTCCCCTCGCCTATTCTCTTATTGTGTTTTGGGAGTGTCCAAGTTACAGGAAGTTTCAAGCTGATCAAGGGAGAGATAGTTCTCTCCCAGTTACCAAAGGTTCTTTGATCATGACCATATGCCCCTTCAAGATAACATCTTTACAGTCACCCTCCTGATACCTTGCAACCCTCACAAAACAGACAAACAGACAGGCGTCGGCCCCCCTGGGTAGTTCCTCTTTGTTGAATAAGGTGAAAACTCCCCAGGGGGTCAAGACACTCTCATTCTATTAACTAACATTTCGACAGTCATACCAGAATCAGGATAACTTATATAAAATAATTCCAACATAACCCTCCTGTTTATCCGGATTCTGCTATAAAATATCATCACCCATAACCTCTTCTTTTCAGATTTTCACATTACAGGATCACAAAAATAACAGAAAAACATTACACTCAAAAGTCAACAAGGCATAGTGTTTAGCATCTGGGAACATGTCAGGCAGTCCCATGAACTGCATTTCCTCCTCATCCCCAGATGCGTCGGCGTCGTCGTCATCCCGTAGTTCGCCTCCAGATGTCAATAAGGCATACATTTCGGATTTGACTGGTTCTATGGCATTTGTTATTAATCTTTGACATAATGCACGAATACAGGGAATGCAACAACATCCACAAGTTGTGAGAATGGCAGCATAACAGCGATTGACATTAAAACTGATACAATCAACTGTTTGTACTCGCCAAACATGCTACCAAATTCGCCCCACATTGAGGTGTCGACTCCAGAATGTTCTTTCATCTTGCTGTTGAGGGATCGAAGACCCTCCAGGGCCTTGGTTAAACTCCCGTCAGCTGCTGTGTTGTTAGGGATGAACGTGCAGCATTGGTCGCCAAAGATGGAGCACACGCCACCTTCCTTTGCCAGGAGCATGTCAACAGCAATTCTGTTCTGGAAAGCCATCAAAGAGGTAGCCGACAACTGTTCATGGATGGCTGCAAACCCTTCCTCCGTCCTGTTCTCCAGTCGTTGCACATTGTAATGGATGTAGTTGATTCTGTCCACATTTTTGTTAATAGTACACCACCAACACAGGAATGATTCAAAACCAGCTGCCATTTGGTTAGCGAGTTTATACTCATCCGGTACACCTCGGGAAACCCCGATGTTGTTGATGTAGATTGGGGCCCCATCCAAGAGCGGACCGCTTGGCTCTGCCATTCCAGCGTTGAGGCAGGACGTTTCCTGCACTTGTTTTCCAACTCGAGGCTCTGTGGGCGGGGCGTTCAGATACGCCCAGGCTGTCACTGACAGTCCAGTCACTGTGATGTGGATGGCAACAGCTTTCACTGTGGCTTCTGTATAGAGGTGCAAAGTCTATGGGAGGTCAGGGTTAAGTGAGGGGTGCTCGTGGCTGGTGAGTAGACGTCAGATGAGTTTCTTCACGGACAAGGGTTTTGACACCGTCCGACTTAGTCCACTCAGAGTCACCTGTCTCGAACTCTTGACCTGAATCGACTTTGACTTTTCAGCGATCTTTGCTGCTGTGGAGGTTGGTGAGTTGGGCCACGAATGGGTCTTCCCATCGTGGAGAGAACCAGGACTTCATTTTTATGACTCGGATCAGGATCCAGTCACCTGGCTACACCACCTCCTGCAAGATAGACAAAAAATCACGGCACCTTACATGTTCTTTGGATAGTTTCTCTCCTTCATCTTCCCATAAAGGAAGTTGAAATGGTCTTCCAATAACTATCTCAAAAAGTTGTTAATCTCAAGCTAGTTCTACCAGTTGTTTTGCCATGTTTTGCACTATGCTGTTTGAAAAATTAGCTCCATTGTCACTCCAAATGATTCTGGAGATCCCATGTTCTTTACAGATCAATAAAATAACAAATTAAACAGTTCCTACAAAAATTTTAAAATAGGTATTTTTACCTCTTTACCATACCTCCCCCCTGTTGAGACATTTATGGCTCAATTTTGGAATGCATTTTTGGTAGGTACGGTAGGCCTTTAGCTTTGTACAGTTCGTCTGCTGACTGTTCTTGAGATTGGCTCAGTTTTGTTGTGTATGCTGTGCAGTAAGTGTTTGCGCTGCTGCTTTAGCTGCTGTGTTCTGTCGTTGTCTTCAACACGTGCTTAACATTCATCATTATGTTTGTGAAAATTTAAAATACCTTATCAGTCAAAATTAAACATGCTAGCTGATATTCTATTTTGAACACTGTTTCCTTGTTAAGATCAAAACCCATATTTGTTTTTTCCTCTTTCCTACAATTACACAAATTAACTAATCATACTAAGAATAGGAAAAATACAAAAAGCAAACCAGGCTGCTTTCTCCTCAGGAAAACAGCTTTCCCGTTCTCTGTAACAGTTTAGATTCACATCAATTAATATTCAGAAACAAAATGCACACATTTATAATTCTAAATAGAATTGAACCCAGTAAAATGTAATCACCCCTTGTTTGTCAGGGTCAATATTTCTAGCATAATTGTATCCTTTAGAGCAATTAAAGCCCATTACTTTTAAAATGCATACTAATCAAGTCCCAATTCATCTAACAATGTGTATTGCGTTGCATATTAACTCAGTTTTTTTTAATTCAAAATATCCCAAACTAGTAGTCTTATTATCAAATGTAACATTCCATTGTCTTCGGAGTTTGCCAATCATCTCCTATAAAACTTTCTTAATCAATATTTCTCAATAGTCAGGCATAAAATTAAAATCTAGTTACATTTCTATCCATTGTAGTTTCTCTTTTCTCTCTAATTGTTTACTTTAAAAATCTGTAAGAAGATCTAGTCTCAATTGTTTACTTTAACTATCTGTAAGAAGGTGTAGTCTCAATTGAAACGCTTTTTTATATGGAGACAATAAAACCAATATAAAAAGTTCCTCATGGCTTACAGCATTGCTCCCCGAGCAATAATCTTTCCAATCCATATTGGAGTGCTTGCCATTTTGTCTGATTACGTCAAAAAGTTTATCTTACCTGTCTCATCATACGTTTCAACTGAGAGAACCTTCTTACAGAGCACAAAATGGATCCGCTATTTTCATGTCTGCTGGTTTGGTCAGGAACATTTGCACTCTCATCCCGGGTTGCTCATCATGTTTCCTGTTGAGAAATGCAATCTCCCTCTGCCAACCCCAAAATTAATGCGTTTCTTTAAAGTTTTTTCTTTTATGCAGACATATGATTAACCTCATCCTCCAATTCCAATCGTGTAGTTAATAATGGCGTTTGGTACATTCCACTAAATTGGATTTCCATTTTTTTTTTTTTTTTTTTTTTCGGAACGAAATATGGAAACTTTTGTCAATTCAGTCAATTATTCTGTTAACACAATTTGGATGCCATTATCACAATAAATCAATAGTACTTTGGAATTTGGTATCAAGCACTGTCTTTTCAGTGCTCCTAAATTTTGCATAGCAGATTTGTTTCTCCACTTCAAATTTCACGTTTGGAGTACTGCTGCTTTTACCATTAAAATTTCATTTGACTAAACAATTTTCCATAATTTTCATCAAAAATTTGATTTCAAATTTCTAAATCATTTTCCACCTTGATATCTGATTGATTATATCTTGATGGTCGGCCAATTAGAAACACAAAAAGACAAACAATTTATCTAAATTTACCTAATAATTTGGATAAATGCCATTTCTGCATTGTTTTCATGTTTGATATCATTAATAATTTGGATGATTCTTAATACTTAAGTCTAAATCGCAAATCACTCTCATATTTCTAAAACCCAATAGTTAAAGCTCTGGCTGAATTCCTATCCGCTCTAAGAAGGCAGTTTTATTTAAAATAAGAGCCATTTTCTGTGCTCACTATTACCTCAATTATAATTTAGGGAAAATAACCTTTCACTAGGCATTTCCTAATATAAATTTTAGTGTTTAATAAAAGACCCATAATTTTTTCACTAATATATCATAACACTATCAACTATCTCTGTCTCTCTTGTGGTAGTCTTTCCTGCCCTTTGTCTTTGGTGTGAAGGGAGCAGTAAACTGTATGGGCGAGTCCCCCCCCCCCTCTCCTTTTGTTTGCAAAGAGTGTGCTTATCTTGAGGGGGGTCCGCATCTGTGAAGGGGGGTTTCACCACCTTTTTTATCTATCTATCCCCTTACTTTTGTTAACCATTTGTTTTGCTACCTCCTGTTTTAGTCGTGCGCTATCATGTCGTCGCTGTGCGCGGGGAGGGTTGCCCCCGCATTCCCTGGCTATGTGGCCCTCTTTGCCGCACGACCAGCAGGCCCCCTTTCCCCCCCCTCGTCGTCGTGCTCCCCGCTCGCGTGTGGAGCCTCGCACGAGGAGGGCTGAATAGGGACCACTGTTTTTTAACAGGCCTAATATAGTTATCTCTATAAATCTTATCTTATTTATCCGCCTAAGTATATTTCTTAGTCGTTTCTAGTCTTATATTGCGCTACAATCGAGATTTATGAACGCGTCACAGCGTACTTATATCTTATTTATCTATTCATATGAAGATTACTTGCATGCGTTTATAGTTTTATTCTATTTTTTTTTTCTTTATATCGAGCTCTTTCAGTCACTGTATAACAATATCGTTCTCACTTTTACACTTTCACTCCTTTTTAGTTCGGTTCTTTTCTCTTTAACCAGGACTCTATCCTTTTTTTCACTTTTCATTCAATACACCCAGAACTCCACTATCCGTCACAGATTTTTCCTATTCAATACATCCTGGATTTCGCTTTCCTTTACAGAATTTAATTAGTGTGCTAAAACTAAGGGTGTCTGTCCGCCTGCGAAAGTTTGTTGTTTGAATTTGACCTCTGTACGCATGTGGAAGTTTTGTTGTTTGAATTTTTTACCTGATAGGGCTCTAGGATTCTCAGGGTTTTCATTTCTTTAATCAGGACTCCGCTATCCTTTACAGAGTTTAATTAGTCTTTCTCAACTAAGGGTGTCTGTTACGCCTACGGATTTAATTTTACAGAGTTTAATTAGTCTTTCCAACTAAAGGGGTCTGTTACGCCTTCATTCATTCCTTTTTTCTCATTCATTCCTTTTTTAAATAAAATTTACTCACGATTCTCTGCGTCCTCGGTATCCCTTCAACCTTTGGACCCCAGCCCGTAAGGAAGAAACAGTCCTTGAAAAAGGATCTTTATGCTGTGGCCACAGACTTTTCTGGATCTTGCTCACCCGCTGGGATCGTCCGGTATCTTGGAATCCGGCTCGAAGGACCAATTAAATTTTAGGTTCAAACACCAAACATTTGTTTCACCAACCTGAAAAGAAGGAAATCACAGAGAATTTGAGTTAACTTTATTTAAAAAATGAGAGGTTCTCAGGACCGTCCGCGTCTCAGCCCTTCGAAACACTCTGAAGAAAATCTCCCCTCGCCTATTCTCTTATTGTGTTTTGGGAGTGTCCAAGTTACAGGAAGTTTCAAGCTGATCAAGGGAGAGATAGTTCTCTCCCAGTTACCAAAGGTTCTTTGATCATGACCATATGCCCCTTCAAGATAACATCTTTACAGTCACCCTCCTGATACCTTGCAACCCTCACAAAACAGACAAACAGACAGGCGTCGGCCCCCCTGGGTAGTTCCTCTTTGTTGAATAAGGTGAAAACTCCCCAGGGGGTCAAGACACTCTCATTCTATTAACTAACATTTCGACAGTCATACCAGAATCAGGATAACTTATATAAAATAATTCCAACAAATACAAATACTGGAACTTTTCAGACATTACAACCGGGCCAGGGGGGTGATTTCCCCGGGAAAAGACAGCGATGGACGTCAATGGCAAAACGGCAAAAATTACACTAAAATGGGGTAAAATCCAGCCGAAAACAGCATTTATTGATTAAATACAAATACTCGAGCTTTTTAGACATCAGAACCGGGCCCGGAGTATAATTTCCCCGGGAAAAGACAGCGATGGACGTCAATGGCGAAATGGCAAAAATTGCACTAAAAAAGGGTAAAATCCACTTCCTAGCAGCATTTAGTAATTAAATACAAACACTGGAGCTTAAATACAAACACTGGAGCTTTTCGGTTATCAGAACCGGGTCCACAATTGAAATATTATTTAGGAATACATAGCCATATTTTACTCACCAAAAATCCTTTTTAACTGTACACAATATCCATCGTCCTTTCTTTCTTCGTTCTTTTCTATCGCCATCGAAGCTAATGCTAAAAGTCGAGCCTGCCCATTTCTGGCATAGTCCGTCTTGAAAATTGCTTTAAATCAACACAACAATATATTTGCTGGTGCATCTCGCTCCAGATACAGTTTGGTAGCCCTGGCTAATCACTAGCCAATCATAGTTGGTGAAAGCGATGACGTATCCCTACGCCTGCGAGAAGGCATTGTGGTGTTGCCAACTCGAAATCTGATTGGTTAAAGCAACAGTCCTATCGACGCTTGTTTAATGCAGCAGAGCCTGCAGAACTGATTGTGAAGGCCTTGAGGCAGATTTCTGACCCTGGCAACAAATAATGGCTGAAATGTGATTGGTTAAATGCTTCAATATGAAAACACACATCTGGAAGCAGTGCAACCAGGGGGAAAAGCAACGAAAGGAAGCTGACAGACAATTTGGAATTATTTAATAAGAATTGATGGACAAAATATAATATATGACTCAGGTATTTCGTAGGTCAGCAGAGAAGGCCTTGAAGGCCCTGACGGCCCGCCACTGGGGAAAACAAATGACTTCATCACTTCGGTTTGTGAGGCCAGAAAAAGTAAAGAACCACAAAAATACAAAATGTAGAATAAAAGAAAATATTTATTGTTTATCTCTTAATTAAAATAAAATAAATAAATAATGGTGTTTACCCCTTTTTGTTTTGCATTGAAAAATCTGAATATATTAAAAAAATATATAAGTGGACGTCTATCATTATCAATGGCATTGACACCTGATAATAACATCCATCTCATTTCAAATGGATTTGAAGCCCATGGCTGTCATTGAGATTGAAATAGTTAAGGTCTGTTTCTCAGTTTTTTGTATTGAAGTGCTAGTTTCCTTCTTTGTTTTCTTTGGGACGACAAGATTTCAGATGCAAGTATTCACATTGCTTGTCTTCATCCATGTTTAGTGCATTGATGGAATTGTTACTTCCTTTTTTACCACTGGGAATTCAGTTTCCCTTCGAAAGATATTTTCCACGACAAACTTGGTGTAATATGGAACAGTCTCATTTCCTTTTATTTCTGGGGTAGTGTAGCTATTCCCACAAGAGACTTGAGCCTGTTCAAAGACAATAACTATGCTCCATAATTTATACTCAACGTGAGCGCTTGTTGAACTCCACCAGAAACACACAGAGAAAAGATCATAAAATCCTGCAAAACAGTCCTCCTGAACCAGAACTCACCCATTTAAGAACAATATAGCAATAATGAATACATTATGTTTAATTTTAGAATCCCATCTGCAAGATCTAGTTGGTTTCTGCGGCTGTTTGTAAATGAATCCAAAAATATTCATTCACAGAATCAATCAACAAATGTATAGATTTAAAATCAATGGCCTTGAATTACAAACAGAAATAAACGGAACTGTACATCAACGAATATAACAAATCTTTTTACAACATTCATTGGTTTTACATATTGCTTATCCTTACAATAGTTGGAGGGTGGGTATTTTGCTGGAGCCAACTATGGGCATCAGGCAGGGGACACCATGAATTGGTGCCCAGCCAATTGCAGGACGGATAACAATTCACCCACAGACTCTTACCTAGGGGCAATTTAGAGTGTTCAACTAGTCTAGCATACATGTTGTTGGAATGTGGGAGTAAATCACAGCACCCGGAGAAAACCCATGCAAGCCCATCAGACCACCCGAACTCCACACAGGAAGGTCCGTACCTGGGATTGAACCCTCGATACCAGAACTATCCTGCCGACACGCTATTCAATTGGCCAACCCTTTCTACAACAAATGAGTCATATTACGACTAATCCATATAACTATTCCTGTCATGAGAACAGTTTGAGAAGTTTTTGAACAAGGATATATTTTCCCCAGAAACTACCATGATAAATGACAATATTGTTCTTTTTTAGTGGCATACATCTAATTCATTCATTCATTCGATTTCTGAACCACTTTATCCTCACAAGGGTCGCGGGGGGTGCTGGAGCCTATGCCAGCTGACTTTGGGGGACACCCTGACTTGGTGACCAGCCAATCCCAGGAAGGAGAATCCGCCTCAAGTCCCCAGGCTCTGCTTTCTCATGGGAAGGCGTGTCGGAGTTCTTCAAAGTATATGGCCCACTGATTCTCAACATCCCGAGTCGAGATCAGTAGCACCCCATCCCCACAACACAGCGTGTTGATGGTGCACCGCTTTCCCCTCCTGACAAGTTAGATGCTTCACAAAAAACTCCTTCAAGCTGTCCAGAAGTTCTCCATGCCCTCACTCCTTCAGAGACCACCAGAGCCGTGTGCCTCTTGGAGAGCCGCTACCCATCAGCTGGCTCCGGAGGCCCGCGGGCACCAAGGATTTCTATGATTTCCTGCACCGACTGCAGCTCCAGTCGGCAATAGGTGCGAAATATAGTCCACTAGGACTCAATGCCCCCCACCTGTCCCCAGACATGAGAAAAGCTCTGTCGGAGGTGGGAGTTGGAACTCCTTCTGGTGGGGGACTCCGCCAGGTGTTCCCAGCAGATCCTCACAAAATGTTTGCGTCTGCCAGGCTGGAACAGAATCTACCCCACCATCAGTTCCAACTCACCACCAGGTGGTGATCGGCTGACAGCTCCGCCCGTCTCTTTAACCGAGAGTCCAAGACATGTCGCTGCAAAACCGATGACATGACCACAAAGTTGATCGTTGAACTGCGCCCTAGGGTGACACATTTGGACACCCTTATGCCTGAACATGGTGTTCATTATTGTTAATCTATGGCGAGTGCAGAAGTCCAACAATAGATACTACTAAAAATAGGTATTGGAAAAACTCATATCGGTCGATCACTAACAAAAAGTATACCCGCACTTGTTTGGCGCCTTGAACGCAAAGGTGAGCCCGACTACATCAAGCTGGAACTTCTCAACCTCACGCACTAGCTCAGGCTCTTTCCCAACCAGAGAGGTGACATTCCACATCCCAAGAGCCAGGTTCTGCAGATGGGGATCGGACCGCTAAGGATTCCTCCTTTGGGTGCCGCCCACATGTTGTTGCACCCGACCTCTTTGGCCCTTCCTACAGGCGGAGAGCCCATGGCAAGGGGAACCCACGTAGCCTCTTCGGGCTATGGCTGGTCGGGCACCATGGGTGCAAGCCCGGCCACAGGTGCTCGCCATTGTGCCCCACCTCCAGGCCTGGCTCCAGAGTGGGGCCCTAGTTACCCGCGTCCAGGAGAGGGAAAATAATGTTCAATAATTTTTTTTCGACATAGTAAGTCTTCTGAGTCTTTGTCTGGTCCATCACCTCAGACCAGTTTACCACGATAAGGTGATGACTCATTGAGAGGTGAATCAAACATGCCACGAGAAACTGACCTCTAACCAACCGACCTGAAGCATACCACAGCAAACCTAATCATATCCGATCTGTAGGTCACCTTCTGTTATTTCTTTAACTATTTTGTTCCTTACACCTGTCTGATTGTTTTATTGCCTCAACTAAGTTTTGCAAATGCGGAAAAAAAAATCTTCAAAGCTTCTGTTATAAACGTGTACATCTTTTTTTGGTCCCGGTGTGTTTTATAGCACGGGAGAGGATCGATAGCGTGGCGGCGCAGGTAATAGCTCGCCGGCTCTATTAGATGGATGGCGTCGTATTGAAGGGAAGTCGTTCAAGAGCGTCTGGTTGATAAAGATCCAGAGTGCCTGGCAATTTGCACGTGCGAGTGACAAACGCGTGTCATTGCATCGTGCTATGACATCCTCAAGAAAAAAAGGCAAGTAAGTGTCCAAAAATTAGGAAAATAAAACAGGAATTGAATACATTAAAAATCCTCTTGTTTAATTACAATGAGCTGCCTAGATGAATCGAACAATCAACAACTTATTGATGATCAAATAAATCGACAACTGTTATGATTGAGATGAAATGTTTAGAGACATTGTTGACTTAAGAATTGTCCAAATATGCTTTAAAGCCTCGTGATAGACGAAGAATTGCTCTGAAAATGAACTACTATACAAATACAACACAGTAACTTTGCTATATCAAAGCTGGCACTAAGTAAACACAGCATCTACAGCCTTTCTACTACTCTAACAGCTTTAATGTTTTTTTCATAAATTAACACCTTGGCTGACATTGAGGCCAATAGACGTCCAATCCATTGGGACTGGGTGGGTTAGAAGTGATCGTGTGATCGTGTAAAAAATGGTAAGCATAGTTAGATTTTTGTTTAAATTTTACATTAGAAAAAAACCAAAAATAAAAAACACTGTTGTCCTCAATTACCGCTTGTGCTTTAAGTTTGACCCTAGTGAGGATAAAGCAGTTCTGAAAATGAATGAAAGAATGAATGTTTTTCTAGTTCATTCTGATAATTTTATATTCGATTAAATGTTGAAATATCAAAGACATGACTAGGAAATTCTAAATTAGCTTGTGGAAAGTGGCAAGCGAGCATCTGTTTTTATGATCCAATCAAAAGCACTTAGTTAGCTAATGACGCATTCATTTGGTCCAATTAAATTCATCACTTTCGGGGCAAGGAAAGTCATTTTGCGCTCGTTAGCCGACATCCTCAGGCAAAGCCGTTTCTGTCATTGACCTCCGGCTGCTTGCCTTCTTCCTCCTAATTCCTCCATCATTACACGCCCTCGTTGCAGACGACTTTTGAACGAGAGATGAATGCAAGCTCATGAGGAGGAGCGCAAACAGTCCGGACAACACTCCAAAAAGGAAGCTCATCTTTCTTTTGCATACACATGTAACACACAATTTCACAAAATAATGTTTTTTTTTCACACTTACGCTATTCAAAGAAAAATGTCTAAAGAAACATTTTTTGGGGGGAGGGCGGCCCGGCGGCTGAGTGGTTCGTGTGTCTGCCTCACAGTGCTTGGGTCCCAGTTTAAAATCCAGGTTGGATATATATATCTCATCTCATCTCATTTTCTAAACTGCTTTATCCTCATTAGGGTCGCGGGAGGTGCTGGAGCCTATTCCAGCTGACTCCGGGCCAGAGGCGGGGGACACCCTGAATCGGTGGCCAGCCGATCTGAGAGATATATATTATATATATATATATATATCAGTGGCGGGCCGTCAGGGCCTTCAAGGCCTTCTCTGCTGGCCTAAAAAATATCTGAATCATATTATATTTTGTCCATCAATACTTATTATTCGAAATGGTCTGTTAGCTTCCTTTCATTGCTTTTCCCCCTGGTTGCATTGCTTCCAGATGTGTGTTTTCATATTGAAGCATTTAACCAATCACATTTCAGCCATTATTTGTTGCCAGATCAGATCTGCCTCAAAGCCTTCACAAGCAGTTCTTGCGGGCTCTGCTGCATTAAACTAGACAGTTGCTTTTAACCAATCAGATTTCGCGTTGGCAACCCCACAATGATTTTTCATAGGCGTTAGCATTTTGCTGGCTGGGACATGTCATTGCTTTCATAAACTATGATTGGCTAGTAGGCGGGACAAAGCAGTACCCGAGGCAGCCGAGATCGCAAACTCCACCCACTATGGCCGACAGAAGCAGAAGCAAAAACAAATTGATTGTGTTTGCGCACAAAGCTATTTTCCAGACGGACTTTTCCAGAAAAAAATGAACATCATTAAGAAAGGGCGGTCAACTCCGAAGCTAGCAAGCCTGTTACAGTCGGGAAAATAGTGTGTGGGGCACTTTCAGCGCGCTAACTTAGCTCCACAAGCAAATAGTATATTGTTGTGTTGATTTAATGGTATTTTCAAAACGGACTATGCCGGAAATATGACAGGACAGGCTCGACTTTCATCATTAGCTTCGATGGCGATAGGAAAGAAGGAAGAAAGAAAGGAGGATGGATATTGTGCTAGGAAGTGGATTTTACCTAATTTTAGTGCATTTTTTGTCATTTCACGTATGGACGTATCGACGTTCATCGCTGTCTTTTTACCGAGGAAATGATACTCCGGGCCCGGTTCTGATGTCTAAAAAGCTCCAGTATTTGTATTTAATCAATAAATGCTGTTTTCGGCTGGATTTTACCCCATTTTCGGGCAATGTTTGCCCGTACGCCATTGACGTTCATTGCTGTCTTTTACCGGGGAAATCACCCCCTGGCCTGGTTTTAATGTCTGAAAAGCGCCAGTATTTGTATTTAATCATGAAATGCTGCTAAGAAGTGGATTTTACCCCATTTTTGTGCATTAATTTATTGATTATTTTTTTATGTGTCGCAGCTGTAGCTGCAGTAGAGGTTTTATAGCCATAAAATAGTTTTTGAGGGTTGGATTGATACGTTGAAGGCGCTACCAGTTTCCTCCCACATTCCAAAATCATGCAGGGTAGGCTGATTGGACACTCTAAAATGCCCCTAGGTATGAGTGTGAGAGTGAATGGTTGTCCGTCTCCTTGTGTCCTGCGATCGGCTGGCCACTGATTCAGGGTGTCCCCCGCCTCTGGCCCGGAGTCAGCTGAGATTGGCTCCAGCACCCCTCGCGACCCTAATGTGGACAAAGCGGTTTAGAAAATGAGATGAGACATACACACATACATATAGAAAATTTTCTGATTTCGCGTTTCGTAACTTGGAATTTCTTTCGTATCTAGAAACAAAATTGAGGCTTTTTCATAACCTGGATATTTCATATGTAAAGACATTTGTTAGTAGAGGTACCACTGTATCTTTGAAGTTGAAAACCTGGGAACAAGCAAAGAAATGTTTTAGTCTAGATTTAAAATGTGTAAAATTGAATTGGGTGTCGTCACTAGTCCAGATGTCAATGCATCCTTCTTTCTGACACGCCCATACCACTTTGTAAGCATAATCAGTGACTTTGTCTAGTTAGTCAGTCAGTTTCTATTTTGGCAAGGATCAATACCACAATGTCTGCCAACTTTATATTTCTATGATGTGTCCTTATACATTCTTTATCTATTTATTCTGCATTTGTTTGCCCAAAAATATTTTTGCACTGTGCATGAGTGGAGTGGGGGCCTTAGAGATTTCTAGCTTGGCACCCAAAGAGACCCTAGCAATGGTACTGCGTTTACCAATTAAAGGGAATCTTGCTGACAGTAAAGGTCGGCAGAGGAGCAGTTTGCTTTTCTGTGGTGAAAACACATTGGGAAAAAAAGTCATTTGTCATAGTCGTGAACTACGTTGGCGGTATAGAAACGGATGGCGGCGGCACGACAGATTGCGCCGTTGTCGCTGTCGGCGTCAGCGTTGTCGTCGTGGGGGACTCTGCAGCCGTAAATTCCCCGACCCGCGGCAAAAGCCGGCGATCTCGGCCTTTATCAGAGAATGATAAATTTGCTGCACTCGCGCCATATTGGAGGAGCGGGAGAAGGAGAAACCTTGAGCTGATGGATGGCGGCCGAAATGACGTCGGGAGTGAGGAAGCTGTCCTCTGGCTGGAGAGCGTACACTTTGGTGACGTTCTTTATGGCCTTTCCTGTCAGCGATACAACTCATCCTGTCTGCTTTTCAGGAACATTTGCATCCTTCTACTTCTCCAACTTCACGTGCTCTGTTTATGCTGCGAACAAATCATCAAAAGTGGATATTGGTGTGTCATTTTCCCATGATGCATTGCGAGCTTGAGAAATTTAACAATTGTTTGGAAAGAAAACAAATCTGCAGAATCCCTGTGTCTTTTCAAGCCTACCCAACAAATTTTATGCCGCTGAGAGAAATTATCTTCGGAGGCTTTGTGTTTTTAGGCATTATAGTGGATTCTAACGAAACAAAAATTGCAGCACATGACCAAAAATGGAGAGTAATCTGTGTGTTCTTAGGCATGGCTTCAAGACACTCTTCAGTTGTTCTGAACAAAAATGGACTTATGTACTAAATTTAATTTTGCTAGGGCAAACTGGTTTTAGGGACTGAATTAAAAAAACACATTCAAAAAGGTAGTACAGAGACAATATGGCTATGTTAAACCAAACTGGAGAACCTCTGGTTCTTTTCAGCCTTGCATACCACTCAGGCTTGGAGTTGGAGCCCAGGAGATTAACAAGCTCCGGGCCATCCTCGTATTCACCCATGTCCGAGTCCGAGTCCCATTCAAAAGTGAAACGTCTTTCTGTAGAGGGAGGCGGAAGCAGGGATGAGTTTACCGTGGTTGAATAACAAGGGGAAATCGCGATTGGGCAGGTGGAGGGTTGACGGCGGGTGGGTGACGAGCTGGCCATCGTCGGCGTTCGCGCAGTCGTCGATGGCCTCCCGCCGACTCACTGGGAGAAGCCCAGTCATTAAGCGATCCCACATCCCTATTATTGGTCGGATCGTACTGTCACAATTAGTTCGGTCGTGGAACGTGGTTGGACCCAAATGCAGGGAAGCAGTCAAGGACTAATGGAATGGAATGCTCTGACAAAACTTTTAATAAAACGTGGCAAGGGTATCACGAAAATAACAAGGACTTAACATCAAATAACAAAATGAAACCTGATGTGGAAAGACATCGGGTAACGAGGAACTTGGCATGGAAACAAGGAATGGCGACGTGGCATAAAGCAAACAAGGCAGGGTAAAGAAGACAAGGCAGACGATCCGACAATGACTAACAAACTCACAGAGTTTAAATAGACAGACAAGGGTTGATTACAAAGTACACACAGCCAGTTACAAGAGGAAGGGAAGCTCAGAGGGACACAAGAGGCGAAAAGCAAACAAACCAACCAAGACCCC
This sequence comes from Stigmatopora argus, assembly GCF_051989625.1. Taxonomy (NCBI): domain Eukaryota; kingdom Metazoa; phylum Chordata; class Actinopteri; order Syngnathiformes; family Syngnathidae; genus Stigmatopora; species Stigmatopora argus. The sequence goes on from NC_135401.1 coordinate 13,848,544, forward strand.
AACTAACCCTAACAGTTCATTTATAAACCACATTTAAAACAGCAGTCGAACAAAGTGCTGTATTCAAAATAAAATCAACTAAAATAAACAAATCCAATCAACCATTCAATCAAATCATATCAACAACAAAAAAAGGACATCGGAATGACTTTATGTAGAGTGCAAATATATAAGTGTGCTTAGAGTTGATATTTCAAAGAGGTTTTAAAAGCCTCTAGAGCAGTGGTTCTTAACCTTGTTGAAGCTACCAAACCCCACCAGTTTCACAGACGCATTCACCGAAATCCACCAGTTTCATATGCGCAACCCCACTTTAGTGTAAATTAAATGATTTTTGTTTCAAATTCAAGATACAGTCACACCTCTACTTACGAATGCCTCTAAGTACGAAAGTTTATGGTTACGATTTTTTTAATGTGCAAATGAGTGACTCGAGATACGAAAAAGAGCCAAGTTACGAAATCCCCCAAAAAGTAAATGCATTTCCTTATCCGTTATTTTATTTTGAATTCCCCTTATTAAGCAATTAAAAACGGTACAAATGCAAAATGGCACATATATTCACACACACACACATACACGCAAAACACACATCAACGCACGAGTCGAAAATGTACTACAAAGCGGACGGTTTTCCGCCACCATCTGGCGGACAAACACGGGTATTACGTCAATAACGGCCACAGAGGGAGATATTTCAGTGGTGCAGGGCACATTTTCATATGCTTTATACTTTGACCAATTTTAAAGGGTTTAGTTGGTAGTTGTGTGAGGACCGTGGAACGAATTAGAGAATTTACATATAAAGTACACCTCTACTTACAAAATTTTCAAGTTACGAAATAAGAACCAATTAATTTCATAGGTAGAGGTACGACTGTATATGAATTCCTTGCAGCACAATGTCAAAGCTGGGTTGCCTCGACAATAATTTTCATACAGAGGAAGCAACAAAACACGTGGTAGTTTTTAGCTCCCGGCCGAACGGAGGTTATCTGGACAGGAAGCCCCATCTCGATGGCTCTCAAAATGGTCGCTGCTCGGTCCGCTTCCTTTGTTCTTGGCTAGCCCCCTTGGCTAGCCCCCACCCTTCCTAAGAAGGGGTCAGCGCTCGGACAGAGCCAAGCGACCACCTCGAGGCCTCCCAACCAGATACGCCGTTCACTCGGTCGAGGGTGGTATTTAATAGAAGTTAGGCGGAGACAAACTTTAGGCGGGAACACGAAAGGGGTGTGTTATATACAAAGTGATGACAGGCCTTGACCTGTAGGTGTCAGTAAAAATTCTATTCTAGTGACTAAATTCATAAGAGTGCAGAAGGGTGCATGATTAAATATAAGAATACAGTTCATATTTCACACACAACAACAACACCACAACACACACTTGGCCAAGCAATGTCACGTGAACCTTTATAGCCAGTGATGGTCAAGCGGGGCATGTTATCATGAATAGACATGATGAGTCGGTGTGTCTTGACCTCCGCGGCAGCAGCTCCACCGAACCCCTGAGACCGACTCACCGAACCCCTGGGGTTCGATCGAACCCAAGTTAAGAACCACTGCTCTAGAGAATGGGTGGGCCAACTATTGCACGGGGTGGGTGCTGGTTTTCACCAAGTGTAATCAATAGATTACAGTCAGGTGTTTCTTCTTTCTCAGAAACTTCATTGGTTAAACTGGCTGTGCTGGATTGGTTGGGACAATACCCTGTAACAACAGCGGCCCTTGAGGACCGCTTTGCCCACTCTTGCTCTTTTCATAATTTGTTGTGATTGTAATGTGAATTCTGCTTATATATATATTTTTTACAACAAAGTATTATATTTCTGATAGTTAGATCGATTTGGACTTTTGTTTGCCTGAAATATTGCTATCCATGCATATATTCAGGGGGACCATTGTCTCCGTCAAAATACATTTTTTCAACCTATGGTTCCTCGTAAACAGACGGCTGGAATGAAATAACAACTCAATGAAAAAAGAATGTGTTTTTTATATTTGTTTTAATGGAACAATACATTTAAAAAAAATAGATCATAACAAAACAATAAACATGCCAGCTTGCATGAAACATTTTGCGGGGGACGGTTTAGTTTTTAATGGATGTTTTTGATATAATGTATTGTTTTCCTCTATTTGAATATGGAAATGTCTTAATATATCCTAAATGATATACATTAATTGTAAGAACAAAAAATTTACAATTCAAGATGAACAGTCATTAAATGTGAAAATAACAACCCATATATACATATATGGTAGTGCTTACACAATTGATGATGGGAATCGACCTCCCTTAAGTAATGTTGCAATGCATAGATTCTCCTTTAACAATTACACCTATAGTAAGCAACATTCAAGCAATGTAACATTATACACAACTATTCACAGTCGTGGTGGTGCCATAGTACACCCATTGTTCTTTGTGTCATATTTCATTTGAAATACACTTATTTTTCTCATAAACTGACTGGCAACCAGTTCAGGGTATATGACCCCCCGATGCCTGTTGTTATCCGGTGAGATATCTTGCAGAGGGATGCAGCACTCTTAAAATTTCCAAGATTCTGATGCGTGACCGTCGAACAATCAAGTGTTCCTGTATCTGCGTTTTCATCTTCTTTCTACTGCAACAAAGTGGATTTCCCGAGTACGTGATGAATGAAATTTTATCTCATCTAATGTAATCGAAAATAGTCAACAGGGTTGCAAGAAGCAATGGAAAAAGCAAGGCACAAAATAACTGCCGGTAAACTGAGAAAAGTCAAACATGCAGCTGCCAAGATGTCACTTGCTACCATTAATTAAATAATTAATTAATTCATTTGCTGAACTGGTTTATCCTCACTAGGGTGGCTGGGGTGGCTGGGGGTGCTGGAGCCTATCCCAGCTGACTTCGGGCCAGAGGCAGGTGACCCCTGTATCGGTGGCCAGCTGATCGCAGGGCGCAAGTACACGGACAACCATTCACTCACACTCATACCTAGGGGCAATTTAGAGTGTCCAATCAGCCTACCATGCATGCCTTTGGAATGTGGGAGGAAACCGGAGTACTCGGAGAAAACCCACACAGGCCCGGCGAGAACATGCAAACTCCACACAGGTGGACCTACCTGGATTTGAACCCAAATTTCTGAGCTGCAACATCAGTGGAAAGCCCTAAAGCACAAGGTGTGCAATACTTACAGACATGGCCAAGGTAAGGGAGTCTGAAAAACGACCGCCAGAAGACACAAGCTGAAACGTCAAAACAGCGCTCAAGACTGATTTTTCGAAAGTTTTATGGACCGATCAAATGAGAATGAGTCCTGATGGGCCAGATGGATGGTAAAGGGCAGAGAGCTCCAGTCCCACTCAGATGCCAGCAAGGTGGAGGTGGGGTACTGGTATGGGCTGGTGTCATCAAAGATGAGCTTGTGGGGTATTTTCGAGTTGAGGATGGAGTCAAGTGCAACTCCCAGTCCTACTTCCAGTTTCTGGAACACACCTTCAAGCAGTGCTACAGGAAGAAGTCTGCATCCTACAAGAAAAACATGTTTTTCATGCAGGACAATGTTCCATCTCACGCATTCAAATACTCCACAGCGTGGCCTCCTTGTGCATCTGATCTGATGAACCCTATAGAAAACCTGATGTCCATCATTAAATGTGAGATTTACAAGGATAGGAAAACATAACACCTCACTGAACAGTGTCTGGGAGGCTATGGTTGCTGCTGCTGCATGCAGTTTGATTGTGAATAGGTCAAAACACTGATGAATCCATGGATGGCAAGCCTTGAGTGTCCTTGCATAGAAAGGTGGCTATATTTGTCACTGATTTGTTTTTGAATGTCAGAAATATACATTTGTGAATGCTGAGCTGTTATATTGGTTTCTCTGGGGAAAATAAATTCTTGAAATAGGTGTACGTATATTTGTGTTTTTTTAATGTTGCCTAATAATTATGCAGAGTAATAGTTGTACACAGAGACAAATTGTGGCTTGAAACCAATAAGACTGTCTTTTAAGACATGGTTTATTAATTTATTGTGGGTATTCCTGTGATAGACATGACAACCAAATTTTGGCTTGCAAACACAAGCTATATCATCAGCCTTCGGCAAGAAGATGACAGCTTTGAAAGCGACTATTAGCGTTGTGCTGATAGGGCCATTTCACCGCGTCACTGTGCTGACAATAAACCGAGCTCCATTACGTCCAATAAAGTTAACACTTTTCCATCCATCATGACCAAACGTCTATTTTTAGGGCCAGTAACAGCGAAGCAATAAAACCACACAGGTAGAGCGGCGTTGAACATGGCCGCGGATTGGACGTAGAGGTCACGAAGGTGTCAAGGATCTGTGCCTCGGCTTAATAACGGTGGGAAAGATAAAGAGATTTTTTTTCCTGAGAATTAATGGTGTGACCTAAAAGAATTTGAAGAATTGAATTAAATATAACACTATCCCATTGCACTCCACATATTATTGTTTTCGATTATTTGCTGCCATTCCTCCTTGTGAACATGGACTGTCATGGGCAGCGAGTGAGTTAAGCCAGTAGGTCTCTACGAGCACTGGGCGGAGCGTTGCATTTTTTTCAGTGTTTTTTTTTCTCGTTAGTCAGTGCAGAATGGTGGAGGAGGAATGGCGGAGGAGCATGCTCGATAATACGAGCGGAGTATATACTACTTCTCGTTGGCAAGTGGTCGTGCGTTATCCTATTGTGAGGACATTTGTGTGCATCATTTTGGGAATATTTTGAAGGGAAGACAAAAGCAAACAACCCTCGATAGGTTTCATCTGAAAGTCAGGGTGGAGGCGGGGCAAATAGAGCCAACCCGGGAGAAGAAAGGTATAACAATTTAAAACAAAATTAAAATTAAGTTTAGTGCAAGGTTAGATTAAACTTATTTTTGAGTGTGTCTGCATCGTAATCCAAATTCATTTAAATTTGTTCATGTTATGTTACGAGCTACGAGTAAGTCGACATACGAGCTCAGTCCCAGAACGCATTAAGCTCGTATCTCGAGGTACCACTGTACTCCGCAAAATCAGAAATGCCACCCAAACTCCGGGACTCCGGACAACCTCCCTAAACTCCGGAAATCCCATAAAATGTTCACTTAAATCTTTTTTTTAAGCAACCATGTCCTAAAAGCGTGTGCGGTCGTTTGGTCGCCGGTCTTTTGGTCGCCGTCTTTTGGTCGCAGGTCTTTTGGTCGTCCGGACCCAAACAACAGGCGACCAAAAGACCGGCGACAAAACAAGGTAAAACAACACGGTCTACGCATCAATAAAAGCTAACAATGGCCCTGAGCAGTTTCACTGAGCGGACGTGTGAGTGTATAAGAGTTTGTATGTACATGAGTTGTCCCCTTAGGAAGGGACGTCAGTCAGGGTCTTAACAAGTTCTCCAACAAAACACAATATAAATACGGGAAATTTTGAGCTTTTCTTTAGCCTAATAATTAATAGGGCGACGAAAAGACCGGCGATCAAACGACCGAGTACCTCCTAAAAGTACCAAATGTCCAATTTAAATGCCTCAAATTTCACACCATCGCTACGGCTTCCGCCATCTTGATTCAACTGTAATGTAAACCGGAAGAATTCGGTAACACGAATGCATTATGAATCATCGAGTTACAAGTTCTGACAAATGATTCGTCTCATGTGACTTCAGCGTGGCAATCGATTCATGCTAGGAAGGCTCCAAAGTGTTGTGAAAGACTCATCACAAATTATCGTAAACGCTTGATTTCAGTTATTGCTGCCAAAGGAGGCGCAACCTGTTATTAGGTTCAGGGGGCAATTACTTTTTCACAGAGGGCCAGACAAGGTTGTAATTTTTCTGCCGTGGTAAATAAAATCATCATTTAGAAACTGCATTTATTTTTCTTTGGGTTGTCTCTGTGCACATACTAAAATTGGTTTGATGATCTGAAACCTTTGTGAAATCAGGAGGGGGGCAATTACTTCATCACGGCATTGTATATTGTGTATATAAATCCTAGCCGCTTATCCACACAAGGGTCGTGGGGGTTCAATATCCTATCCCATCCAAAATGGGTGGTAGGGAGGGTGATCCTAAATTGTTTGCCAACTAATTGCATACCACAAGCACACTAACAACCACGAATGCGCACACTTATGTCTCCATACAATTTAGACTATTAACTCAGATTAACATGTATGTTTTCAATTATATTTTAAAAAAAAATCCTCTTTGTTTGCTTTTGTTGCATTTAACTAAAATAATTTATATTGAAAAAAAACATAAAATATTTAATCTAAATTTAATGAGGGAGGATTTAATATGAAGAGCCACAACAAAATTTGAAGTCAACAATGGTTTTTAATAATCTATCGACATTGTTTATCTATATTTGTATTTTCACTCAAAGGAAAGTGTATATTCAGCATCATCACCTTAGCCTATGCCAAAGGAAATTAAGAATTTAGGAATTCGATTTTTAAAATAAAATAATTTAGATAAAAAAACATAAAATATTTAATCTAAATTTAATGAGGGAGGATTTAATATGAAGAGCCACAACAAAATTTGAAGTCAACTATGGTTTTTAACAATCTATCGACATTGTTTATCTATATTTTTATTTTCACTCAAAGGAAAGTGTATATTCAGCATCATCACTTTAGCCCAGGGGTAGGGAACCTATGGCTCGGGAGCCATATGTGGCTCTTTCCATGGGTGCATATGGCTCTCCACTAACCTGTGAGGTAAAATATGGAAATCATTGGTGAGAGAGCTGAGTCCCAAACGCACTAACAAGAGCGTCACTGCGGCGTCGACACTACCTGTACCCCTATTGTAATCATAATTTTGTTTTTTATGACTCTTCTGCATACCTGTCAACCTCTGCCAATAACTGCCCTTATAAATGATTATGATTCCCCTTACAAACCACCCAAAAACCTTACAAACACCGTACGACTCGTACTCGTGCTTCTGCATGCATGATATCATTGATACTGATTTTGTAAGCCACCACATAACAATGTTGTCAAAAGAAATCAGAGACTTTTTGCACGTTAAAAGTGATGAAATGACAAAAAAAATAAAAATGACACTTTCATATATTTTTACTTTTCAATTCCGAGAATGGCTCTCAAGAAATAACATTAGAAAATATTAATTGTTTATGGCTCTCTCTGTCAAAAAGGTTCCCGACCCCTGCCTTAGCCGATGCCAAAGGAAATTAAGAATTTAGGAATTCGATTTTTTAAATAAAATAATTTAGATAAAAAAACATAAAATATTTAATTTAAATTTAATGAGGGAGGATTTAATATAAAGAGCCGCAACAAAATTTGAGGTCAACAATGTTTTTTAACAATCTATCGACATTGTTTATCTATATTTTTATTTTCACTCAAAGGAAAGTGTATATTCAGCATCATCATCTTAGCATATGCCAAAGGAAATGAAGAATTTAGGAATTCTATTTTTTACGTTATATATATTGCCATATCACCCGCCACTAAGTCATAACGTGTACAAATTGCCCAAAATTCCTGCACCAAAACCTAGTTTGACTAAGACAAAGTATGAATGATGGCAGGAATGCCAGGCATATGTAGGAATAACAATACAACAATAAAATAGAAAAGAACATACCTGAATATACACTTGAAGACTGTGTTTTGTGTGAAAGCCACTGTTTTTCAATGCAATACACAGTAAATTTCAAGGTCTCCTCCAGGGCTTTTAGAGCATGGCAGGTTGCATAAAACACAGTGGGTCACGAGAGGGATTGCAAGTTTTCAGAACAGACCCTGAATTCCTTTTTTAAAATAGGTATCCAAATCCATTTTATTTGGCAGGCACGTCTATTCTGAGTAAATTATTTGTTTTCTCACAATCTAATTGGTTTTCCTATCATGAAAATCATCAATAAATTAGCTGGAATGCAAGAAATATCTTTTTACTGTATTTTCCTGAAACTTTTCACTTCAAGCTAAGTACTTATGTAGATCAGGCTGTCACATGTCAAAGTTGAGGGTGGGGGCGAAAGAGGATGCTTTGATTCTGAGGCTCTCTAAAAGGTTGAGTCAAGTTCAAATTGCGCACTATATAATTTTTCCCTCCATCAATATGATTTGAAATGACAGCGACCATGTGAAGTAGCTAATGTTTGTGACGTAAAGAACCCGGAGTGATCGGCTTCTCTCTGACAAACACTTTACTTTCTTCTTCAATTCATCAAACATTCACGGTGATCCTCAAAGGTCCAATTTCGGAAGGATTTTTTCAACTGGAAAAAAATTGGAAAAAAACGGAATGCAATCAACCTCATTTTTTGAAGTACTGAAACAGTTTATTCATTCATTCATTTGCTGGCGACTGAGCAATTAGCGCATCGGCCTCACAGTGGGGGTCCTGGGTTCAAATCCAGGTCAGTCCACCTCTGCAGAGTTTGCATGTTTTCCCCAGGACTGCATGGGTTTTCTCTGGGTACTCCGATTTCCTCCCACATTCCAAAGACATGCATGGTAGGCTGATTGGAAGCTCTAAATTGCCCCTAGGTATGGGTGTGAGTGTGCATGGTTGTCTCCTTGACCCCTGCGATCGGGTGGCCACCGATTCAGGGTGTCCCCCGCCTCTGGCCCGGAGACAGCTGGGATTGGCTCCAGCACCCCCCGCGACCCTAATGAGGATAAAGCGGTTCAGAAAATGAGATGAGATGAGATTACTTTGTGAGTACAAAACTTCATCAAATCAACCAAAACACTTAGGTTGGCTCACTTGTTTCTCAAGGTGCCACTATACATACACAACTTCAGTGGTACATATATTTAGGAAATTAATTAATTCCAGTGGTTTCACAACTTGAATTTTTTTTTTAAGTAGAGACACATTTTAAATTGAAATGCGGTAACATGTTCCAACTCATTCTGAGATCCCCAATACTCCCCCCGAAACCCTTTAAAAATGACAAAAGTATGTGAATTTTTTATTAAATAGTATGTGCAAAACATATGACAAGAGAAAAATTTGAAGAAAACACATTTGGCACCTGAGTAAACATGGACGCATGAACATAAAAGGACAAAAACCTGAAATTATGTTACGTTTGGTGAAATAGTGATCCAATGACAATTTGCTTTCTTAATTTTCTTTCCTAAAATACAATAATAATAATCGGACATAGGCCATGTCGTCATTACCACAACACAAAAAAAAGCCTACTTGTCATCACACGCAGAAAAATACACAAGGAATTCGTTGTGATACCAAGACTTGTAATCGCTTTTTCTTTTTACTTGCACCATGAGAGACCTACTCTATCACAGAAATTTCAAAATAAAATACAGGATGCCAAAGACGATACTATTTGAATATTTTACACTTTGTGTTTCTTTCGTATCTGGAGAAATTATGTTTCCCCATTGAGACTTTTTGTAACCTGAATTTCATATGTAGAGGCATTCGAAATTAGAGGTACCACTCTATTTAGGTTAAAAAATTATGCTAGCTTGTGAGTGGTGTATTTATAGCCCATCACTGCATGCGTACATTTGACCCTTCAGTTTCTACCTCCAGGAAGGATTCGGTTATTCGTGTCGTTATTATAAAGTTTCGGGTAAGACATAATTTGGCAAGATGCTCATTCATCAGTTCGCTGACGGGTGTCAAGAGAACACCGGCGTGCTGCATTTCTCCGGAGGACTATCGGCTGCCCACGACCCTCCCCCTTCTTCCGTTGGGCTCATTAGCGGACCGCCGTTGCTTCTGCACTACGACACATTTATTATTCAGCATCGTTGTGGCCTATTTACAGCGTGAGAGCGGCACACGTTGGCCAAACTCTCGTCTTTCCATGTTGGCTTAGCACTCGCTTCAAGGGGAATTTGATATCTGGCCAGGCATAGGTCTAATTAAAGCTTTCCTCGGTCTGGACCTTTTTTCATGGGAACATTTGCAAAGTTGATGATGGATCTACAACTGTGCTCCATTCAAATTTGGTGACATGTAAAATCTGGGGGGAAGGTTTGGGATCCAAAAGTGGTCATTTTAAAACCAAATGTTCCAGTTTTTGCTTAATTTTTGGTTCTTCAGACTGTTTGTTTATTAGAACACATATCTGGAAACTGGTGTAATTTTGGAAATGGCTTTTTAAGACTTTCCCCCCATGATTATTAAAGTAAAACATGCCTACCAAATTTCACATTGTTTGTTCAGTCATAGGGCGGCCCAGTGGCTGAGTGTAAGGCGCATCGGCGTCACAGTGGGAAACCTGGGTTTAAATCCAGGTTGGTCCACCTGTGTGGAGTTTCATGTTCTCCCCTGGCCTGCGTGGGTTTTCTCTGGGTACTGCGGTTTCCTCTCACATTCCAAAGACATCTATGGTAGGCTGATTGGACGCTCTAAAATTGCCCCTAGGTATGAGTCTCAGTGTGAATGGTTGTTTGTCTCCTTGTGCCCTGTGATTGGCTGGCCAGCAATCCAGGGTGTCCCTCGCCTCTGGCCCGAAGTCAGCTGGGATGGGCTCCAGCACCTCCAGTGACCCTAGTGAGGATAAAGCAGTTTCGAAAATGAGATGAGATGAGACCTTTTACTCCTCAGGGGAAGAAAAAAGCTCAAGAAACCAAAATGTCCAAATTCATTTTGGCAATGGCTTCTTGAGATTTTTTATTGTTGGACTAAATTTTCTGTTGTGCAGTCAACTAGGCATTTATTTAAAACTCAATATACTATGGCTTTGTCTCAAACTGATGATTTATTACAATGACTATTGCATCGTATTAAGTCCACTTTTATAGTTGATGACTAATTCTAAATATAGGAAAACTATGATGAACTGCTGTATTGTGATTCATCATGTCTTGTTTGTGTGTGTGTGGAGTGCACGCTTCTTGGGTAAATAACAAGAAAGGAGATTAGAGCTGCGTCAGATCTGCAGCTGCTGTTTGTCTCGCATACATTTCAATGGAAATTGGCTTGCTAAGCGGCTGATTTAAAAATACTAAATTTGTTCAACAAATGAATCACGAAATTGAATTTTGAGGCAGGTGGGCGGGCGGGTAAAGATCCTTGCGCTGAGCCGCTGGAATAAAAGCTTGGGTGAACACGTGGGAGCAGATTAGCAGCATTGTGATGATTCCAAATGAAAAGTTGCCAGTAGAGTGTGTAAGAGTGATGAATATGTATTCGCACCCCTTTGTCAAGGTCAAATTCTCAACATGGTTGTCAAACGCTGACTCTGTTGGCTGCTAACGACAGAGATATACGTCCAATCCTTTTGAAAATGGAAGGGGCTGGCGCCGTTTAAAGTTCAACTAGAATGAATGTTAGGAATTACGATAGATCAATTGTCATGAGTGATCGAATCAAATAAGTCGGACCGATTAGACCAGGGGTGGTCAAACCACGATCTCACTGTTTTACAAAGCTCAGCAATTATTTATGTTGATATACAGTAATCCCTCGCCATTTCGCGGTTCATCTTTCGCGGCTTCACTACATGGCTAATTTTTTTCTGGGGAAATATTTTATTGTTTAAGTTCATAAAAATGTCAAAATCAACGCTGAAACTCACAACCAGAAGCCACTCGGGCTACTAAGACTCAGCACTGAAGAATTTTATTTTATTTCTTAATACCCTACTTCACAGTTTTTCGATTATCGCGGCCATGTCTGGTCTACATTAACCACGACTCTATCAACATGTATGGAAGCGGTAGGTAAAGGAGATGAAAATCTACTCTTGTTTCATTTAAAGCTTAAAGTGGACATGCCAAATTCATAAGACCCTAGCTAAGGAAACCGACAGAGGGGAGGGCTCAAAATGTTATTGTTATGCGATCTACCAATAGTCTACGGATAGTTCCTTGGCGATCTACTGGTAGATTACGATCTACGTAATGGGCACCCCTGGTTTAGATATTGTGGAGTTTAAAATTGTGTTGCACCAGAAATAATGTCACAGGGGTATTGAGATGAATATCATCGATTTATGAATACATTAAGTTCGGGAACATTTCTTGATAAGTGCAGAACTATCATCAAAATATATTTCCCGATAAACAGAAGAAAGAAGATTTATTCACTTAGTAATGTTACTACAGTTAGATGGTCACAATTTCTGTATAGTTTCAGAAAACGTCCAAATTTGAAAAGTAGCTCAGCTGTTTTTTAAACTGCGTATTCATGTTTCTAGCAGAATATAAGCCCAGTATTTAACTAATCGCAAAATAACGAATTACTTGTGGCAACATGAGTTAACAACATGATTTTATTTAGTTTTTCATCCATGTTAGAAGGACGGTTGAGATAAAAAAGCTTGCCAATTTAGCATCACACCAAGCTGATTCATTGACCGAACTTTGATTGGTGATTTGTCGAAATTATTAGCAGGTTCTAAAACAGGGGTCTCAAACTGATTCAGGAAAGGGCTGCAGTGGGTATTGATCTTTGTTTCAACCGATCCAGTGTCAACAGTTTAATCCATGAGGGGTCTTCACAAATATGTAGCACGTGGCTGCAATCAACTGACACTTACAAAAGGTGTCCACTTGTTCAGTTTGAATGAAAACTTGCACCCCCTGTGGCCCTTTAAGGACCAGTTTAAGACCGCTGTTCTAAAACTACAATTGTTGGATTTCACCCAAAATGGAGTTCTCCAACCCAAAAGTCAATTAGACTAGAAATTGGTTCCTGAGTGTGACTTCAGCTCAATTAGCGCTGCTGTTATTCTTTATTTTCAATTCACAGGAAGTTGCATACCGTATTTTCTCGCATATAAACCATATTTGTAACTCAAAAAAATGATGACTGAATCAAGGGTACGGCTTATATTTGCACAAATTAGACTTGACATGCACTGAACCCGAAGGTAATAAAGATGAAACGGCCTAACACAAGACAATGCGGCCAATACGGTAATTTATTTCAAAATAGAGTAAAGATAAACAGATAAAACATTAAACAAAATTGATTTAGACATCTATGAATGAAATTCAAGAAAAAAAACCTCACTTGTGCTTGCTATCCCTCGTTCAGGGCGCCACCATCTTTCCTATTATCGGTAATTAATCGTGCTGTCTGACCAGACGCGAGTAGCCTTGATACATGTGTTCAGCACATGCTAAAAGTTGTTAAGGCTGATCAAAAGATTTGCAATCGATCATTAAAATATCAGCTTTGATCCCTGCGTAATATGTATCTCATGCTATTATTGCATCCAGAGACTTTGTGATTAGGGACAAAACTAGACAGACCACTACGGACACACTTCCTGGTTGTACTGCCCATGTGACTTCCTTTTTGAATTTAACTTCCTTATGATATTGACCCAAGTAATGTGCAATCCAGCAGACGATTCTTTCGATTCATGCAGTATCGCAGAAATACCATGTGCGGTGATCTTTCTTAAGATTTTCCATTCAAAGTAACACATTTGTACTCCCTATTAAAACCATGAATATGGAGGTGAAAATTGTGAATCGGGCGTCTTATTCGAGAAATTTTTTAAAATTTTACGGCAATTTTAAGGGTCTGGCTTATACGCGGAGGCAGTTAATATGAAAATACAGAAAATTCAGTATATGTTGGAGCATTTTCTATAGGAAGTTTGTAATTCACACTGCATAACATAATTTGCGTAGCGGAATGTTTCATGCTATGGTCGCAAAATTTAGATGATATACATTTCCTATTGCCCTTTAAATATTTGATTATTTTGCTAATACTACAGCCTTTGACAGTAATATTTTTCACTTGAAAACATCACCAAATGAGGTAATAGTTTGGAAATTGAAATAGGTGGATGACGTTAGTTGGGGAACATTTAAAAAATTGCAGGACCTGTTTGCTGCCGCGCTGAAGGGTGGGGCTGAGTTTTCCGTAGTATTCTGGTTCTGTCATTTTTAATTTTCCCCGTCTGTGCTGGAGCGGAAAGGAGTCCCTGAAGGATGTGTTGCTGGCGGAATTATTTCTCCTCACTAATTAGAAAAGCATCCATGTGACAGTTAATTGACTAAACCTGGATGTTTCCGCTAGAAACACTACTGATTAGACTGCCACACGCTTAAGCGTTTTTTGGGTGCTCATTTTACTAATTGGCAAACATTGACGATGGTAGACGTCCAATTCATTTTGACTGGGAATTGAACAATTGAGGTAAATGAGTAAAAAACTATGAAACTAAAACACTTCACTTTAAAGTTCCAATATGAAAGAGTTTTACACCCTAATTAAATGATAGAATCTTGTCAAACAGTATTCAAAACTAAACTATTAAAACTGACAGATTAATAACTATTAAATTGTACAAAATACATAATTCATGTAACGTTGTGGATAGAACGATAAGTTAATGGGAGGACAGGAACCGCCACATTTTGGGTTATGTAGTCCAGTGTTTCCCAACCAGTGTGCCGTGGGAAATTACAAGAAGTCATACATCGTAATAATCCAAGAGAAAAATCTCAATATTAAGAGATTAAAATTGAATTATTACGAGGTTAAACTTGAAATATGTATTCATAGATTGGACTAAAACAAGATTCAAATCGTAATATTATGAGATTAAAGTCATTTTGTTGCTAAGTTTTATGTTAAGTAAAGCAGAAGCTCTTTGGTTTTCCGGGCTTCAACTTTTGTCGACGTTAAGTCTGTGTGAGCACAAAATGGCTTTTCTCGTAATGTTAGGCGGTTTAATTAACATTGGGAAGAAAATAAATCGTAATATTACGAGATTTAAGTGATTTTCCTGTTTTTACGGTAGGTGAACCAGAAGTTGTTTGGTTTTAGGGGCATCACCTTTTGGCGACGTAGTTTCTGTGAGCACATTAGTTTTTGCATGATATTAGGAGAAAAAGTCAAAAATTAAAATAAGGTTAAAAAACATTGCATTAATTCGGAGTCTGCGGACATTAACGAAGATGACGCTAGATTGGTGTGAAAAAAATAGATTTGGGAATAATTTGGTGGGGATTATTTGATTCCTGTTAATAAAACTTTCATGAGAAAGACCTAATATCGGTAACATAGTTTTAAATTAGAAGATTTTCAGTTAGTGGTGTGCCTTGAGTTTTTTTCAATGCTCAAAAAAGTTTGGGAAACACTGATGTAGTCCACAGCAAATAATTATCTGTCCTTAAGGTTCGCGCACTGTAGGTAGATGAGAGTCATCTTGAGCAGCCACCGGACCCGGCAGGAAGGAATGGTGATGGTCTGACCTGAAAACGGTGCCCTCCAGTCTGACCCCGGAGCTGCCCCAATATGGGGTAGTGGCCAACCCAGAGATTGAGTGGGACCGTCCGATTAAAAGCCATTTTTCCAGCCACTCTTCCATCTTTCTCTGGACAACCATTCACGGTCACACTGATGCCTGGTGGATATTTAATAGTGTCTTATCAGCCTAACCTGCAGGTTTTGGCAAGTAGGAGAAAACCCGGAGTACCCGGAGAAAACCCACACAAGACGGGGGAGAAAAATGATTTGTCCTTTAAGGGTAAACTATACACGTTTCCCAAGACACTTTTGGTCACATACCCCCAAAACTCATTTCATTTGGATATTTTCTATTTGACATGATTGTGATTGGTTCATCCCCTCCAAAATGGCTTGTTTTATGGGGAAAATTCTGTTGGTTCAATTGAATAACTTTGAAAACGATGAGGCAGACTGCCGTAAATAAATTTCTAACATGGATTTATCACAACACCATTTACTTTCCAACCATGTAAATTGGATGGATTGGACGTACATCGCAGCCAATCGTCGAAAACCTCTTTTGGCACCGTAATTTATCAATTCCTGAATAGGCCAACATTCATCATACAGACTTTGGACTATTCATTTGGAGTTCTTTGTTTCCCTGGTGGCTCCCTGTTGTAAAAATAGAGTATTTTGAGCAGGGGGCTTGCGACTTTGTATTGGTCAATAATTCAGGAGATGAGTCACGCTGTTCTCGCTTGTAGTCTGCCTTCAGGACCAGTCTTTTTCTTAACGGGATTTACTGGATGGTCTTAGTGAAGTGAAAGTCGGTGAAGACGAATGAATGGAGCACAAGCTGCATTCCAGGAAATTGTGTTCCTTTAAAAGTGAGGTTTTCTAATGCAAAAAGTTAAAACCCTATTTTGGTCTCACAATATAGGATAAAAACATGAAGCTAGACTGGAAACTCAATCCAGTCTCAAGATTCTCATTTGAAACTTGAACGATCTTAAAACCTTAACTCATTGGATCCCATTGACGTGTGGGACGTCCAATCCACTTTGACTGGAAAAGTGAGAGAAATGATTGCATTTAAAATAGATGCGTACATATAGATATTCTTTCATTCATTTTCTGAACCGCTTATCATCACAAGGGTCGCGGGGGGTGCTGGAGCATATCTCAGCTAACTCTGGGCACCCAGCGGGGGACACCCTAAATTGGTGGCCAGCCAATCGGAGGGCACGAGATGGACAATTATTCACACTCATACCTGGGGGCAATTTAAAGTGTTCAACCAGCTTACCCTGCATGTTTTTGGGATGTAGGAGGAAGCTGGAGTACCTGGAGAAAAGCTTTAATATTTGCAGAGGGTCATTTTGCGCTGCTGGTCAGTAAATTAAAACAAATTAAACTAAATTTTTAGATAACCTCCTGGTAATTTGGGGTATTTAAAGGTCACCTTCTTTTAATTTCTGTCTTTCCTATTCATTTGGAGGCAAATACGGGTCAGTTTTGTGTTGATTTTGGGGCATTTGTGGGTCGGTTCCTGCGCTTTGTGGCTTACTTCTTATTAATTTGGATCAGATCAAAGTCATTTTCTGGTAATTTTGGGGTCAACTATGGGTCACTTCCTTCGGATTTTGTGTCATTTCTTTGTAACTTTCTGTTAGTGTTTACTTCAGGTGATTTTCTGTTGATTTGGGGAGATTTCTAGGATGTTTCCTGTGTATTTTTGGTCATTTCCAGATGATTTAGAACAGTTATGATTTGATATTATGGGTCACTTCCTATGGATTTGGTGTAATTGTTAGCTAACTTGGGGGTTAACTTCATATTTTGGTCGTCACCTGTTGATTATTGAGTATTACTTCCTGTTGAGTCTGGGTCAATTCTGGCTTACTCTCTGTTTATTTTGTTTGCTTACTTTGATTTTGGGACATGTCCAAGAGAAATAAATTCTGGTTGGGGCCCTCAATAGTACGTGAAACTTGAGATTCCAACGCTACACTACAACCCAATTTTCTACTTCAAATTCAGGGTTCAATCTAGAAATGTTCCTGTCTTAAGACACATTTGAACAAGAGGATTGCCTTTCTTCTCCATGCTTGTAGGAGCTTGACAAAATCCAGCCAATCACAGACAAGGACAAAATGACCGCCCCCAAGATTGACCGATTGAAGATGACGACATGATAGTGGACGTGTTATTCCAGCTAGCAAAAGTTTTTTTAAGAGCGCTTCAAAAGATTGACAGCCTATCAGGGGCACGCAGATGGATGCTGATGCATCCTGTCATCCAGCAAATGTCATTGGACAACATGGAAGCTCATAATGTGGCCGCAACGCAATGACATTTCTTCTTCCGCATTCCTGGGTATGGCCTCCAAATTACTTGTATATAGGTCCCTCACGACATGCAGCGCTTGAAGCAATAAAGTGGTCATCGGTTCCTGACTTTGTTTTAACCTTATCTTGGTTTTAAAGTTCATATTCAATTGCAAATTCTAATATTCATATAGAGTTTTGTATTTTAACTTTTCAAGTTTAGTATTAATGGTGGCTTTAGTGGTTAGCATGTGACCGTTTCTAGCCCAAAATCTTGCTAACTTGTTCAGTGCCATTGGTGGTGATCTAATTTCTGAACCGCTTTGTCCTCATTAGGATCATGGGGTTGCTGGAGCCAATCCCAGCTGTCTCCAGGCCAGAGGCAGGGGACACCCTGAACCGGTGGCCCGCCGATCGCAGGGCACAAGGAGACGGACAACCATGCACACTCACACCCATACCTCTGGGCAATTTAAAGTGTTCAATCAGCCTACCATGCATGTTTTTGGAATGTGGGAGGAAACCGGAGTACCCGGAGGGAACCCACGCAGGCCCGGGGAGAACATGCAAACTCCACACAGGTGGACGTGACCTGGATTTGAACCCAGGACCCCAGAGATGTGAGGCCGACGTGCTAACCACGCCACCGAGCCGCCCCATTGGTGGCGATAGACATGCAATCTATTTTTGGGGTTGTTTTATTTTTTTATTTTTTTTATATGTAAGGTATAAATTATTCTTCAATTCGTTTTGAATGCAATTTTCTTTCTATTTTTTTAATACGTTGGGTAACTCCATTTATTTAGATTAATGTGGGATTTTGTGCCCTAGATACGGTCGTGAAGCTAGCATGGTGATAGGACATCAACACACTGCATGGGGCCACTCAGAAGGAAACTGATGACAACATGGCCGTAGCCATGATTTTGGCAATCGTCTTGATAGTATCAAGACAACTGTCACGATCGCGCCGCGTCATCGTGGCGCGATCGGGAATGGATTAGGACCCAGGCGCGGGAAGCAGGAGGGGAATCGAGGCAGTTAGCGTCAAACAACATATTTTAATAAATCAACTGGGATCTGCAAATCAACAATGGCTTGGAACCAAAACGGCAGCATGCTGGGCGCATGCAGGAACAGGAGTAACGATCCGACCATGGTACTAGGATTCATTGATCCTTAAATACCTAAACAGGAAGCAATCAGCAGATTGACTGCAGGTGCTCTCTCTGACGGCATGTCAGGAGGGACAAACAGGCCGCTCCTGACAACAACAACAACAGCATTATTTGTGCCTCTCAAATCTGAAGAAGAGGACCTGGACTAAAGCTCCAATAACCTTTTTTGAGTACAGTACTTAAAGTATTTACGTTTTTTAAATGTATAGATTACAGTGGTACCTCGACATACGATCTTAATCCGTTCCGGGACTAAGATCGTATGACGAGATTCTCGTAACTCGAGCGGACGTTTCCTATTGAAATGAATGGGAAACAAATTAATTCGTTCCAACCCACTGAAAAAACACCAATAACAGGATATTGGATTGGAAAAAATGTTTTATTTCTTCTAATTCGCCATCTATTAACAAAGTAACACATAACTGGTGGTTTAATAGTAATAAAATGTGTTTAATCTAACTAAAATTGGGCAGATTTCGCCGACGGGAGACAGAGACGTTTGGGGGGTCGTTTTTTTTCCACGACAACGCACTCGTAAAAGGAACAAACAAATTTAAATTAACTTGGATTCATATATACAGACACTCAAACATACGTTTAATGTAACTTTACACAAAACTGAATTCTAATTTTGTTGTAATCTTTTGTTACCTTCGTTTTCCGGGTTGGCGGTTTGCCACGCCTCCACCCTCACGTTCGCTATCGATGGGCTGTTTGCTGTTGTACTACGTATTCCCTTCAAAATATTCCGAAAATGATTCACAGAAATGTCCTCACAATAGGATAACCCACGACCACTTGCCAACGAGAAATAGTCTTGTAGTAGTACATTTTAGCGATCGCTCCGCTGCTCGTGGGGACGTCGGGGGCACCGACTCGCAACTCCCTCGTTGTAATGGGTCTGGTAGCAACCGCTTTGAACAGCGCCTATGAGAGAGAGTTGCGACCGGAAATATTGCGAGGAGGGAATTGCGGGCCGGTGCCGCTGGATGTTATGAGCAGCGAACGAGAAGTAATATAAAACTCCTCGTATTAGATAAGAATAACAGGAAATCAACAGCTGAGCTTACCCACGTATTGATTGTGGGTAATGAAGTTTTATTCTGAGAAAGTGTGCCATTGCCTATCGGCGTTGTGTGCACGAGTATACTTCATTACCCAGAAAGCCCTCTTTTTCCCGCGCATGCGCGTTGTGCGTTTCCTGGTCGGAACTCATCTGAAGAACTCATTCGGTGCTCGTAGTATTATTATACACGAAAGATATGCAAAAAAGACAGTGCCATGGCCACCTGGCTTGGTTGCATCACAAAATTTTGATCGCATGACGGGCGAATTGTTCGATCGAAATTTCCGTCGTAAAACGAGAATATTGTATTATGAGCGGTCGTGTGACGAGGTACCACTGTATATTTAGATACTAATACATTAGTCTTTTCATATGCCTGTAACTGTGATATTTATTAAATACACTTCTTGATCATTGTATTTGTGTACTTGTATTTCAGTACAGGCTTGAAAACATGTATGCTATGTAGTAATAATAGGAGTGATCCTACTTCAGGGTTTTTCGATTATCGCGGCCACGTCTGGTCTACATTATCCGCAAAAAATAGGGATTTGTGTAGTCCACTTTTCACCCAAAGTCGGCTGCGGGTATCCTACAGCAAATCCCGCAACCTTTACGAGGATGTGCGGTATGGAAGATGAATGAATAAGTCACCACTAAAAAAATGAATCTAAAATGAACAGACGTCGAATCCATTTGAACAATTCAACGGCCGTCATTGAAGGCTAGTCTGTAACCTTTGTGTGAAATCCTTATTTTGCGATCCTGACCTGAACTCTGGTTTGACAATATTGTCTCATTTAGTTTTTTATTTTATTTTAAACAAAGTACCTCATCCCCCCATGCACCTTGTCCAGTGTTCCCATTTTATGAAGCTATCAAACAGAAATAGCCTATCGATTCCACCCAGATTGCATTGTGCGCCCAACCCGGTCCAGCCAGCAATGCTCTTACCGCGGAGCGTGTGCGCCAAGGTGGAAGCGTGCACGCGCGTCCCTCACTCTGGAAGCGCGCACAGGCGCGCGCCTTCTAGTGAATCATCCGCAGTTTCTACGCGGAGACGCGTGCGCAAGGAGACATTTCTATGGATGCTGGAGAAAAGCACTTAACAACCAGCGCACTTTTTTAGGGGAGGGGGGCATTTTGTCCAAAGTTTGTTGACGTCCCGACCATGCTCCCCTCCTTCACCGCTGCCGTACTCCCGCCGCTGTGTGGATTTACCTCCTCTGCCTCTTTTTAGCTTCATACCGCGCCGCGCGTGCAGACCATCATGGACCCCCTCGTTGTCATCATCGGACCCCTGCAGCTTCTCGTTGCCTTGCTCGGTAAGTTGGCGGGAAAATCAGTGGGAAATGTCACGTGTGTCGCCGTTTACAAGTTGAGCGCTGGGAGTGCAGATGTCCCCCACCGTGAATACCCAGCCACCCCCCCACGGCCCCCAAAAAAGTGCGCGACTGTCTTGTTAAAAGTGAGAGACACAATAAACGCGTTGGTTGCTATTTAAAAAAAAAGTGAGGAATTCAGGGACAAATAAAACTGAGCACATAAGCAACAGGAGGAGTTGAACCATTTTCATTGCCATTGACAGCGATAGACGTCCAATCCATTTGGACTGGGATCGACTGGCATTTGATATCTGGGATCTCTACTGCTCTGAATGGATTCGACGTCTATAATGGTCAATGGTTGCCGATGAGTAGAAATAGGGGCTAAGTTGCTCTCTTCATGTGCTGTGCAAATCATTCACATTGATTGCTTAGCTATTCTTTCAAATATTCTTTTAACATGTAAGGGAAAATTCAGTAGATGTTTTTATTATTTTGTATTTTTAAATAATACGTATAAAGAATCAATAATCGATTTTTATCACCATTTTTTAATGTGTTTTTGAGTTTTACTTATATTCTTATTCTATAAAAACACACTATTTTACTGGTCTTCCATACCGCGCATCCTCGTAAGATTGCAGGGGTGGTATGTACGTCCACCGTGATTACTTTGTCAGCCATTTGTGCAGTGGTAACGAACATCCTTTTTTTCCACGAAGTTTTATTTTGTATAAGTGGTCAACTTTCTTTCCAGCAAGGTGGTATTGTGTCAATGTCGTGCGGGCCATTCAGGCCGTCCGTAAAAAAATTACTGCGTCAAGTCTATGCAAGCGGGGAAATTTGTCAGATTGTTTAGTATGCTTGAGAATACATACAACGCCGGGAAGGCAGCAAATCTTGTTGTAGCTCTATGCAATGTAATGTAGCCTTTAGGTGGATGTTATAAAAATTGAAATACATCTGAAAAACATATTTTAAAAATGTGAAGAATATTTAATTTTCTCTATGGTTAAAATAAACATTAAAAAAATAAGAAATTTGATTATTGGTGGCCAGGTGGATGAGTGGTTAGCGCATTGGCCTCACAGATCTGGGGTCCTGGGTTTGATCCCAGGTCGGTCCTCCTGTGTGGAGTTTGCATGTACTCACTGGGCTTGTGTGGGATTTCTCTGGGTGCTCTGGTTTCCTCCCAGATTCCAAAAACATGCATGGCTAGCCATCAATTAAGGATGTCCCTGCCTCATGCCCAAAGTCAGCTGAGGTAGGCTACTGCACCACCCACAGTTCAGAAAATGAATGAATGAAATAAAACATTTATTTTCTATCCATGATTTAAAAAAAAGGGACATGTTACTGCCTCTGCCTCACAGTTCTGAGATTGAGGGTTCCATCCCAGATTTGGACCTCCCTGTGTGGAGTTTGCATGCTCTTCATGGCCTTCCGGGTACTTTGCTTTCCTCCCACAATCCCAAAACATGGATGGTAGGCCTGTGGGAGACTACATTGCCTCGAGGTATGAGTGTAAATGGTTATCCGTCTTCTTGTGCCCTGCCGACTAGCCACCAATTCATGGTGTTCCCTGCCGTGGCCCGCAGTCAGCTGGGATAGGCTCTAACACCCGATCCTTGTGAGGATAAGCGGTATGGATAATGAATGAATGCATAAATTCACACTTTGGCTGCCATTGACAGAAGAGGCTCATGATTGGATACCGATCATCGTCACTGAAAGAGGTAATCCTAGGAAAATTGCATTATTCCTTTGGTTAAACAATCTGTTCCTAATCTTTCACTCTAGTTTACTTTTGTTTGACAAACTTTTGACATAGGTTGCATTGCAGTTTATATTTTCTTTGGAGATCCATTGTCTGCTAACTAGGACTTCTACACTTTAATTCAATTAAATGAATCCAGAACTCTTTTCATATTTGATGATTCTTTTTAGAGAATTTGTTGATCTAATAATTCAGTGTTTCCCAAACGTTTTTGAGCTGCGGCACACTTTTTGCATTGAAAAAATCTCAAGGCACACCACAATCTGAAAATCTTCTAATTTAAAACTATGTCGCCTATATTAACATTATAAAGTATCTAACATCATCAAAGTCTGCAGAGCCCGAACAGCTTTCAGTTCGACTGATGTTAAAATAATCAATGCAACGTTTTTTAACCTTATTTAGATTTTTGACTTTTTCTCCCAATATTACCCAAAATGTAATGTACTCACGAAGACTTTATGTCGCCAAAAGTTGATGCCCCTGAAACCAAACAACTTCCGATCCACGTACCATAAAAACAGGAAAATAACTTAAATCTCGTAATATTACGACTTTTTTCCTCCCAATATTACTTCAACCGACCTAACATTACGAGAAGAGCCATTTTGTGCTCACACAGATTTAACGTCGATAAAAGTTGAAGCCCGGAAAAACAAAGAGCGTCCGTTTTATTTACATACTTTTACATAAAAATAAGCAACAAAATGACTTAATCTCATCATATTACGGTTTAAATCTTGTTATAGTACAATCAAAGATTTCATATTTCAATTTTAACCTCGTAATTGTTCGATTTTAATCTCTTAATATTTCGATTTTAATCTCTTAATATTTCGATTTTAATCTCTTAATATTTCGATTTTAATCTCTTAATATTTCGATTTTAATCTCTTAATATTTCGATTTTAATCTCTTAATATTTCGATTTCTCTCTTGGATTATTACGATGTAATTTCCCGCGGCACACCTGAGCATCGCGGTACACTGGTTGGGAAACACTGTAATAATTGTCCAAATCCTATTAACAGGAATTATTCTCTTATTTAATTTCCATTTGCCACATTAAGGTGTGGAGGTCCACTCACCTGACTTCGGTGCGGGCAGGCGGTGGTTTGATTCCCGCTGGTGGTGGTATGATTGTGAGTGTGAATGGTTGTCTGTCTCTCTGTCTGCCCAACCGCTGAATGGCAACCAATCTAATGTGTAGTCTGCCTTTCTCCCGAAATCGGCTGGGATAGGCTTCGGCAACCACTTGCAACACTTACGGTTATGATGCCCAGTATAGAAACTGAATGATAATTTCAATTTTTCAGTTAATTTATTTTTCACTCATCTAAAAAAAACTTTGAAAAATAAGAACAAAGCGTTGCTGTCTGTCTACTGGATGAGCAACAAGAAATCCTGGATCACGAAATCCCTCACAAAGGACTGGTTCTTAAACTGTCTCGTCCCGAACGCGATTTTTTTATGTTGCGAAACGTCACCTCTGTGCACCTTCAACAGGAGACATGGTAAATGTAATGGTATCGGCCTGACAAATGGAAATTCAGACATATACATTTTTATTCCTAAATGTTTATTACATTTAATCTGAATGCAGGGGTTCTAGCCCATACGTACTTGCCAGGACTCTTCAGTCTGGTCTAAAATGGAATTGGGGGTCTGTTTGAGTCTGTATCCGTTTTTGCTACAGCAACCAAAATGGCGCCGTTCAAGTGGCAGCCGGTGGCGGTAGCTCCGTCCACTCTTGCTCGTTTTGTGTTTTTGCTGCTTTTCTGTCTTAATGATTTGATCTGGTGATTCTTAATGATTCCATTTACTTTGATTTGCTTTGTACTTTTTGCTTTTGCTTTGTCATCCTGCGTTGTTTTTGTTAATATTGCAACCTTTATTTTCCTTTCGATGAGGCGTGCACAAACTTTCTTTCTGACCAGACTGCTCTTTTCTCTCTTTTTTTTTTAACAAATAGAGGTGCATTTCGGGTCACCACGGAAATCCCAGTTTCGCAAACTACTTTAATTGCATTGTGAAAACACAAATCACTATGTCCCATATAAGGCTGGCTGCGTACTGTGAGTATGCTGCCTTTCCAAATGTTGACATATCGCTGTTCCTCATCCACCCGACTCAGCTGTTCCTCATCCACCCGACTCAGCTGTTCCTCCTCTAACCATGAGTCGCCGTAACCTAGCACAGAAACGTATTCATGTAAGTCTGTGGGGCTCTTACATATATGTGTTTTCTTGATCTTTTCCGAGCTTTAGGACACTTGGATATTGGCTTTTATCCCACGTTTTAGACAAAACTTGTGCAGCCTTTTCAATCTCTCCCTCCTCCTTGAAAGGCGAAAATTCGTGATACTCATAATAAATAAATGCTAATGTCCTTGGGACTTATTTTTTTTAGCCGCCGTGTTGCGTTCCTGTGCCTCTGCATTTAGCTGTCGTGGATGTCATGCGTCCTCTTTTGTCTTTTTCCTTCCGCCCCCGGTCCACAAAGAAATAGGAATAGCTTTACAGACCCACGATGAAGAAAAGGAAAAGGTTTGGGACCGCTGCTCTAATCCAACTTGGTGGACTTCCTTTGTGCTTTCAGACATACGATGGTTCATTAGACTTGTTTGGGGCTCTAGTCATCATAGTTAAGCCTACAGAATTTCACATTAATCAGTACAGTGGTACCTCGACCTACATGGTATGACGAAAATTTTGATCGAATAATTTGCCCGCGATACGATCAAAATTTCGAGATGCGACCAAGCCAGGTGGCTAAGACATGAGAGGCTGTTTATCATTGTAGCGCACTGTCTTTTTTTGCCGCATCTCTTTCGTCTAAACAGACATCTACGAGCACTGAACGATTTATTCAGACGAGTTTCGACCAGGAAACGCACAACGCGCATGCGCGGGCAAAAAGAGGGCTTTCTGGGTAATGAAGTATACTCACGAACACAACACCGCCCAATTTTAGTCATATTAAACACATTTTATTACTATTAAACCACTAGTTATGTGTTACTTTGTTAATAGATGGCAAATTAGAAGAAATAAAACATTTTTTCCAATCCAATATTCTTTTTTTGGTGTTTTTTCTGAGGGTTGGAACGAATTAACGCCCCCACCCCTCTCTCTGTCCGTCTCTCTCTCTTCCCCCTTCGAAATGCGTCTAATTTTACTTTTATTAAACACATTTTATTACTATTAAACCACTAGTTATGTGTTACTTTGTTAATAGATGGCGAATTAGAAGAAATAAAAAAAAAAATCCAATCCAATATCCGGTTTTTGGTGTTTTTTCAGAGGGTTGGAACAAATTAATTTGTTTTTATTTCATTTCAATGGGAAACGTCCGCTCGAGTTATGAAAAGCTCGACATACGATCTCAGTCCCGGAACGGATTAAGATCGTATGTCGAGGTACAAATGTAATAGGCTGATTTTGGGACTTCGTTTTGAAAACATTTTAATGACTGCCATAAAATGAGTAAGATGACCCTAAAATTGGGCCATTAAATAAAAGTGAAGAATTTACTGTGTGTTTTCATGCAACATGGGACTTTTGGCTCTATCCATCATGGCAAGGCCTATCAAATTTCTAGCTGATTGAAAATGATTTTGGGGCTGAAATTTCTAAACATTCTAATGACTGCTGGAAAATGAATAAAGTAGATTATAAATGTATACATTATGTTTGTTTTCAGAGATAGTTTCTTAAGACTCTATTCATCTTAGACAAGGCCACCAAATTTCACAGTAAAACTGGCTTTGGGGTCGGAATTTTCATTGTAATGACTGACGAAAAATAACAATTGGATTGTTAAATGCACTCCTTAAACATTTAATCACTGTTAGCTCTCCCAAAATAGGAGGATTGGATGCCTATCACCATCAATGACAGCCAATGATAATTTGCAGATGTTAAATTGTGCTCAAGTCGCCTCGTGGTATAGACGTTTACTCGCCTGACTTTGGTGTGGGCAGGTGCGGGTTCGGTTCCCGCTAGTGGCGGTATGAATGTGAGTGCAGATGGTCAATTGTCTTCCTGTGTGTCCTATGGCTGACAGATGAGCAGTCTAGGGTGTAGTCTGCCTTTTGCCCAAGTCAACGGGGTTAGGCTCCAGCAACCCCCATCAAGCCTTTCGAGGATGCACGGTATGGAAGATGAAGGAATGAATGAATGTTGTGCTCAATGTCAAAAACGCTCATTTTTAGAGAAACTCTGCTTCATCTGCCACCATTAATGGAATCCAATAAGTTAATAGACAAATCCTTGACATTTAAAGCTTATTTGTGACTGACTGGCTCGAACGTTGCACGTCTTCCCTATCTCCTCCAGGCAAAGTAACTCTTTTTGTAAAGAAAAAAGAACAGCAACAATTACATGCAAAGTGGTGGCCCACAATAGAGATAAACACGCTCGGCAGTGCAAGTGAATCAAAGTGCACCGAGGACGACGACGGAGGATTTTTCCCACTCTTTCCCCCCACTGCTTATTATGTTAAAACCCTGTCATTTTCCACCGGCTTTTATCCGAGGACAATTATGTAGATGGGTGAACGAGGCTGCCCTCGCCAAAGGATACGGCATTTACTGAGCCGAACGTTCAACTTTGTCGTCAAAAGGCTGCCAATGGAGCACGCACGCACACACAAACCAGGGCTCTTTGAAGGAAGCAAGCTGACGACGTTTCAAGGTCCTTGGTCCATGTTGACTTTTCGCTTCCACTGTCTCATAGCAACAAGTCTAAAAAAGTATAGCAATAAAAGCTGGTAGTGTGCCACCGCATTTTAAGTGTACATTGGGGTCTCTGAGTGGGAAAAAAATCTTTCATAATCTAAAGAAGATGATCATCTGAAAAGGTATATTTCCCGTCTTGAATGGTTAGCACGTTGGCCTCACAGCTCTGGGGGCATGGGTTCAAATCCAGGTCGGTCCACCTGTGTGGAGTTTGCATGTTCTCCGCGGGCCTTTCTCCGGGTACTCCGGTTTCCTCCCACATTCCAAAAACATGCATGGTAGGCTGATTGGACACTCTAAATTGCCCCTAGGTATGAGTGTGAGATTGAATGGTTTTCAGTCTCCTCGTGTCCTGTGATCAGCTGGCCACCGATTCAGGGTATCCTCTCCTTCTGGACCAAAGTCAGCTGGGATAGGCTTCAGCACCCCCTGCAACCCAAATGAATGAATGACCTTAAATACTCTAAAATCTACTGAATTACTCCAAAGAGACCCAAACAAAAATCCACTGAAATACTCCTCAAAGTATCTATAATACTTTTGAATGGAAAAACCTCTTTATAATTGTCTCCAACCTACTGGAGTAGCTAATTGCTTAAATATTGAAATACCCCCAGAGTAAATATAATACTCAAATGTAACCTAAATTTATTCTATTTGAATATTACTTTCATTTTTATTTGTAAAAATCCCATTTATTTCCAAAGTCTCATTTACAAGGGAGAAGCAGCGTCAAAGAAGTACAATGAATTTAAAATTAAAATAATCACAAAACATATTTAAAGGAAACCAATTAAAGTCTTGAATACTACACAAATTTTTGAAGCGGGATCAGATTGGAAAACCACTGAAGCTGCTTCCTGGTTGAGGGAACAGAATATTAGAAGGTATTCATACTAATGTCTGTGCAAAGTAAGGGGATGATGATATAGTAGCCCAGAGATTGAAGGCAAATATTAGACGCTGAGTGTAACACATAAAAAGTCCAATAAAAACAAATGGGAAAACAAGAATGGATTCATAAAGAAAGATACACCAACGTATTGCGCTCCTGGAACATAGTAAATAAAACATTTTTAAATGTCAAATGGCATAAAGTGATGTGGTTAACAGTGGTTTACAATTAGTAATGACTTTCAGAGCACCATGATAAACAGCTGTAGCGAATGAATTTCAGCATTCCTGTAAACAACAGCACTGTAATCCAGGAGAGACCAGGAAATGGCAACAAATTACTTCCTGGCACCAACGGCAAAACTGCACATATTCCTAAAGAATCTTAGTTTTATCATCAATTGCCACAAGATCCGTTGGATATGAAGTTTAAGAGAACCATTAACCTCTATGACAACGCCGTAGTATTTAAAGTTTGCTACAAACTCAATAGGAGTACCCTGAGCTGTCCAAATAGATGTAATAGTAGCAGGCATCTTCCGTTTGTTGAAAAAAGCTTTGTCAGCATTTGATAGAAGTCGAAGGTTATGTAGAAGTGACTGAATTTACCAAATGCGGACCGGTGAATCAAAATATAACATAAACAAATTTAAATGAACTTGGATTACGATGCAGACACACTCAAAAATAAATTTAATCTAACCCCGAATTTAATCTAACTCAGTCCCGGAACGCATTAAGCTCGTATCTCGAGGTACCACTGTATATAAAAATGTCTGTTTTTTAAGAAAAACATGTATCCAATACCTTATTTACAATAAAGTATTTTTAGCATGCATAGCACCCACAAGCGAGTATTTGCTGCCAAACCCTTCCAGTCAAAATGGATTCTATGTCGATTGTCGTAAAGGGCAGCTAAATGGTTAACAAAGGAACAAAAAAAATGAGGTGTTCAAAGTGGCTCCAAATCTATTTTAGTGGTTTTTAGGTCAGGCCGCGTAAAAAAGCAAGGCGAAATGTCCTAAAACAGACCTTGAACACGCTGCAGGAAGATATGCAATCGGATCTACTCAATGTACAAATGAGTACATCCGTATTACTGCAAAACCAACAGAGTGTGACAGAGATGGCCCAAATTCACAGATCAAACCACCAATTTGTGTTTCCTTTTACATATAAAATAGTGGAGGTGTATAAAAGACAAAAAAGCTATGTGGAAGTAGTAGTAGAACAGTTGCCATCCTACTTGAGAATCCAGGACATGTGCAGGTTTGCTTCTACCCCCAAAAGCCATTCCTTGTCCTTTCGTACGCTGAAATGTGTCGAGACTTAACTCCTCACTCGTTGTCATTTCTGCTATAAATCCTATTGGGTATGTGCGCCTTTTGATGTTTTGCTTTCCTTTCCTGGCATCCAGCTCTGAGATGAATGTTATTCTTCCACAACACCCCCCCCCCCCCTTTTTTTCTTCCAAATCTCTTATACCATATACTCCCAACAGAGTGAGACATTCATTGGTTATTACAGCGATAGATGTCAAATCCATTTGAACTAGGTAATTGGCATTGAATTATCACGTTTCAGTGCAATACATCATATTTTTCTAGAGGGATTAGCTCCTCCCAGTATCTAGTATTACTGTGATATTTCTTCACTTAGCGGCTTCAACTTTCGCGGATTCACTACATTGCAGATTTTTTTTTCAGGAAAAAAAAGTGTGGCTATTTGGGTTGATTCCCGCAGACTACTGTCGTGTTGCTCATGTTTGTCAATTTCACTTTGCCCTCAAAATATGATTGGTTTTGATCCTGCCTCAGCCGACTATTATCAGTGAGGGATGTGTTTGAGGAGAAAATGTGGCAACATTTACAGTGTTATGTTTTTCCACCTACACATTTTTTGAGAGACAGAATGGTGGGAGTTTGGGCCTTTTCCATTCTGGTTTGATGTGAGCGGACAGGAAATAATGTAAGGGGTTTCAATTGATGCGTGGATTTTCTGCTTTCGGAGGTATCAGAAGCATGCTGACCTATTTTAAACAGCATGTTAAGGACAATTTTTTCCCTCTATTGCAAGTCTTAATGGAAGGAAAGGATAATGAATAACGAAGCAATAGTCCGCCATTTTAACACATCTGTCAAAATAATTTTCTCCTATTGATGCTAATTCAGATACCAGGAAATTTATTGATGAACTTCTTTTTCATTCATTTTACGTACCGCGGTTATTCTCACAAGGGTTGTAGGGGTGCTGGAGCCTATTCCAGCCAACTATTGGCACCAGGCAGTGGACACTCTGAATTGGTGGGCATCCAATTGCATGGCACAAACAGAAAGACAAACATTCATGCTCACACTCATACCTAGGAGCAGTTTAGAGTGTTCAACCAGCCTGCCATGCATGTTTTTGGGATGTGGGCAGAAACTGAAGGAAGTACCTGGAGAAAACCCATACAAGCCTGGGAAGAACCTGCAAACGCCACAATGAAAGGTCCGGACCTGGGATTGAACCTTCCATCCCAGAGATCCGGACCTGGGATTGAACCTTTCATCCCAGAGATTCTATTATTTAATTAGTAAAATAGTAACCATTTGTGATCATGGGACTTTCACCCTTAATCTTAACACATACGGAAAAAAACAACGTTGAGATAAGGTGCCAAAACAGCCTTTTCTAACCAATACTACCTCAAATGCTGAAAATGTGCAGGTTTATTTCCATATTCTTTTATATAGAACAGTTAGACTTATAAATGTAAGAGAGTTGGAGCACAACTTCCATTTTATCGTAGTTTCTACTCCAGATGCCAGGAAATTGGGAGATGAGTTTGAAGACTTTTCACAAAGTCAACATGAAATGCGCAACATGACAGCTGCGACATTTTCAGGTCAACTAAATCCTAATCTTTACCTTTCACAGGAAACAAATTTAAATGGCGTCCGACAAGGAAATACTTTGGGTCTGATTACGTTCTGATGAGGGGCATTCCGGTCCCAATACTTTGTCTCCATCTTTAACGTATCACTTCCACACGATCTAATGCGATACGGCGGTTTCTCAGTTTCTCCATTTAAGCCTTTACTAAGACAGGTTTGGGGGGTACGACCCTTTCTTATTTGCGGCAGTAGGATCAGCTGCATTTTGGCTAAGCCCCTTTCTAAATCCTCGCCACTGAGCTCTTTTTGTTCCAGCCGCACGCTTCTTCCTGAGCTCCAATTCAAAGGCGCAAAACGAGCATTACTGGCATGCAGACAGTGGCAACGGAGTCAAGCGGTGTGCGACACCTGAACTTTCTTCTTCTTGGTCTTATTTGACATTCAATTCATAAATGAAGCTGGCAACAAGATACGCACATTAGCCCATTGTTGCTAATAAGGCTTAGCCAAATGCAAAACGCATTTTAACACAATTGTGGGAGTTGAAAAGTCCAATTAAAATCACCGTGCGCGCCACCTTCATCTTCTTCAACAGCTGCTCGTTGACGTGCGGGTCAATGCACTGACCAACGATGGCAGAATCTTGCTTACGCCGAAGCTTGATGTTCTTATCGACAGAAACACCTCATTTGGCTTATACGCGCCTTCGTTAACAGCCAATTAATGGTTAAATTTAAAAGAGGAAAATAAACTATATTATTATTCTAGGCTTTACATTTTAGCAACAAGAACTGTGTGCACAAATGTCAGACTATGAATATTATATACTGCCTGTTGATGTAGAGCAGGGGTGACCGAGTCCAGTCCTCGAGAGCCCCTATCTACTCTGTTTTCCATATCTGCCACTTCTACCACACCTGAATCAAATGATCAACTCATCAGCAAGCTGTCCAGAAGCTTCATACCGATTACGATTGTTTGATTCAGGTGTGTTGGTAGAGGAAGCAATGGAAAAAAACTGGATAGGGGCTCTCGAGGACCGGACTTGGTCACCCCTGGTGTAGAGCACAGGTGTCAAAGGTTTTCCTACCGACCAATGAAGGCGACACCTTAGCCCCAATCTGTGCTCTTTCAACTGTAATTAGTTGATTTCAGGAAGGTGCTGCTTGTTTCAGAAGAAACTTCATTGGTTAAACTCTGTGCTGTTTTATTTGGAAGGAAAACCTGCACCCACTTGGCAGTTTGTGGTTCACTCGCCTGACTTTTGGTGTGGGCAGGCGTGGGCACAATTCTTGCTGGTGGTGGTATGATTGTGAGCGCTGATCGTTTTTCTCTCTGTGTGCCGTATGGCTGACTAATGACCAGTCTAGGGTGTAGTCGGCATTTCGCCCAAAGTCAGCTGGGATACGCTCCGACAACCCCCGCAACCCTTGGGAGAATGCGTAGTATGGAAGATGAATGAATGAATATTATTATCAATCTGCTTTCAAGAACTGTATGTTCTTTCCTTTTATGTATTTTTTGATAAAATAATTAAGAACAAAGTGGTGGAATAGTGGTTAGCACATCGGGCTCACAGTTCTGGGGTCGAAAGTTGAAGCCCAGGTCGGTCCACACTGTCGCATTTTCAGGTTTTCCCCAGGTTTGCGTGGGTTTTTCTTCCTCCCACAGCCCAAAAACATGCATGGTACACTGGTTGAGCACTATAAATTGCCCATAGGTATGAATGTGAGCATGAATGGTTGTCATGTCTCCCTGTGTCCTACAATTTTGCTGGCCACCAAGTCAGTGTGTCCCCTGCCTGGTACCCATTGTTTGATGGGACACTTGTGACGATAAGCGGTCCAAAAAATGAATAACGAATAACATTTACTTTGTTTTTTCTTTACAGTGTCTCTGTGTTTTAACTGAAAACATGACTTTGAGTTCTACATTAGAACTTGAAAATACTAAACCTATCTAAAATTGATTGATTTATTTGCACTAGAGAAGTACATTTGTTGTTGGTTCCATGTGGTTTGTAGTTGTACTGTATTTTCACGACTATATGGCGCATCGCATTTAAAGGCGCAGTGTCAGTAACGAGTGCTATTTCTGTGTTTGACACACACACAGGACGCACCGGTTTTAAAGACGCAGCCAGGCATGGCAAAACATACACCAGCTTAAACATACGGACACACGCTAAAAACACGTTTTTAAAAAGGCAACGGAAGCAAAACTGAGTTCGGTTGTACTTTATTTAGCCATTTTACAATGTACTCAATCCATCAAAGTCCTCATTTTCTGGGTCCGAATTGAACAATTGTCCAAATGAGTCATCGAAAACGCTGAGTTTTATACGTTCGTCCAGGCGGCCACAATCCATTCGCAAATAGTAGCTAGCGTGACTAGCCCGGCGCTCCCTGCCACCCTTCGTAAAGCTTTGTTGATATCGATGTCCACGCCAACATCTAGCGGCAGGAGTTCTTTTGTAAATCCAGCCGGAATGACGGCGAGCACCAAATTAGTGTGCTCGCCGTCATACTGGGTGTATTGACAAAAGAACTATATATCCCAGCACTCACTGCGCAGTACTTTTTGTACGGGGAAAATAGTAGAGTCGGGGGCTGCTTTCCATAGTTGTGAGAGCTGTAGAGGATGGTGTACCCTATCGACTGATTTATTTTATTTTATCGTGACAACAATTTTAGTATTGGTCCATATATAAAGCGCACTGGAGGCAATTTTGAGGCAATTCATCACTGTCCACAAGAGAGAAAAACAGGATAGTGAATATGAAAGGCGCCCTGTCTATTTTGGAGAAAATTTAAGACTTTTAAGTGCGCCTTATATCCGTGAAAATACTGTAATTCAGTCATTTATTTTCCATACTAATTGGCGGACCACCGATTCAGGGTGTCCCCGCCTCTGGCCTAAAGTTAGCTGGGATGGGCTGAAGAAACCCCCTCGACCCTTATGAGGATTAAGAGGTTCACAAAAATGAAGGAATGAATTAATTAATTTTCTGTGCTGCTTTTACTCACAAGGTCACAGGTGTACTTAGCCTATCCCAGCCAGCTATGGGTAGTAGATAGTGGACAAACCGTACTGGTTGCAAGCCAATCGCCGGACACAAGGAGACGAACAACTATTAACGCCTAAACTCATAACTCGGGACAACCAACCGACTACATGTTTTGGGGATGTAGGTGGAAACCACAATACCTGAAGAAAACCAATGCAAACTCCACACAGGTTTGTCAGAGTCCACCGGATTCCTCCAGTTTCCACTGGTAGAGGAAACTCTACTCTTAGCTTTACTCTTGGTGGTGTAGGATAGCCAATTTTGTTGATATCTTGTACAAGCACAATACACTTCAATTCAGAGTTAAAGGGTATGGATGCATTCTCAAAGGCTTTGATCCAATCTGCTGCTTAACAAATTGGCGCCAGTCTTGTTCTAAGCTTGTTCTGCTTGCTGATCAGGCTAAAAAGGAAAAAAAACAACAACGAAAAATGGGATCACGGCAGCCTTGAAGGATAAGATTGATGCCAGACGGACCACCCAGGGAAAACAGGAAGTCGGGACCCAACGGATATTGGACCTTTGATCTCGGAACTGTGAGGCTGCTAACCATTATTCCACTGGGCCGCCTGCCCCAAAAATTCATTAATTTATTCATTTTCAACATTGCTTATCCTTGTCAGGGTCTTGGGGTGCTGGGGCTTATCACACCTGACTTTGGGCGAAAGGGGGACTACACCCTAGACTGGTCGCCAGTCAATCGGAGGGCACACATAGAGACAGACAACCATTCGCACTTACAATCACATCGAGCGAGAATCGATCCTACGCCACCAAAGTCAAACAGGTGGACGACTACACCATTATTTGGGGTACCCGGACATTTCGTCGACGGACAATTCATCGCCGGACACTTAGTTGCCAGACAGTTCGTCGACCGGACTTTTCGTCGACGGACAATTTGTCGCTCTACACTTCGTCGCCATGGATATTTAATCAAAGAGCGTTTCTGTCGACTGTTTGCTTCCTCGCAAACGATTGTTTTGTTGCATAAATAATTTGTTGAAAGCGATTAACCAGGTAATCTCTCTCTCAAAATTATAATCACCCTAACCTTAGCCACTATCCCCTAACCCTAATCCTAACCACTAACCTTAACCACTATCCCCTAGCCCACGCCGAATTGTCCGTCGACGAAATGTCCGGTCGATGAACTGTCTGGCGACGAAGTGTCCGGCGACGAATTGTCCGTCGATGCACAAAAATGAGTAACAAATTGTTTTTGCAATGAGTCAACTCATCGGCTCGTATTATAAATCATACTGTAGACTGTTCAACCATACTATACCTATTGGTGAAAATCTGAAACTATGCTCTAGGACAGGGCCGCTCACACTTTTTTGCTCCAAGATCTACTTTTCAAGGAGCTAACCTCCCGCGATCTACTACTTTTCATGTCGCAGAAGCCCCAGCTGTGAGTTACGCTTAGTATATTTATATTATATTACATACCTTACACAAGTATTGGTATGATGTACACCAGTGGTGTCCAAACCTTTTGCTCCAAAATCTACTTTTCAGGGAGTCAACCTCCCACAAGCTACCTATTTTTTCCAGGATCCTGACAAACATCCACAGTTATGTATGTTGATTTAGCTCACAATAGATTCTGTTGTGAGATTTATCAACATTTATGGGAGTGAGAGGTAAGAAGGGTGATAATCCACTCCCGATTCATGCACTAGCT
Organism: Stigmatopora argus; assembly: GCF_051989625.1. Classification (NCBI taxonomy): domain Eukaryota; kingdom Metazoa; phylum Chordata; class Actinopteri; order Syngnathiformes; family Syngnathidae; genus Stigmatopora; species Stigmatopora argus. The sequence goes on from NC_135401.1 coordinate 13,884,654, forward strand.
TACAGCAGATTGTATGCCAAATTCATAATAGCGTTCCCAAGGGAAGTAACAGTCTGGCAAATCTTATTGTCATGCGATTTATCAGCATAGTACCTTGTCGATCTACTGGTAGATCGCGATCTACGTATTGAGCATCCCTGCTCTAAGACAAGATGCAAAAACTGATTACTACAAAATATCTTATTGCGGGTGTGTTGGAGCCATTCCCAGCCGACTACAGGCACCAGGTAGGGGACACCCTGAATTTGTGGCCAGCCAATCGGTTTGTGATGAGTCAGATGAGTTGGTTCGGGAATCTGGTGATGTGTTCCAGGCACGTCGCACTGGCAGGAGGCCACGGCGCGACCTGGAACGCGCTGGAGAGACAATGTCTCCCGGGTGGCCCGGGAATGCCTTGCGAGTAGAAAGACATTTCCAGTTAGAGGCGTTATCCATTTGCTTCTGGAGAAATTCGAGTAACACAAAACTAAATTATTGCATCTCCAAAGTCCGTCCACTACTGAAGTTTTGTTGCACCAATAAGTCACAATAATAAAGCTTGAATAACCGTTCACAGCTGGCGAAGGGGCATGTTATGCCCGTTCCATTTTGTTGTGGTTTTGTCAAATCCTCCAAATAAAAATGACATCAAAATTGGATTTATTTAATTTCATCAAAGTAATGAAAGACATATTTGTTTTTTGTTATTTTTCATCCAAAGTGTTTCTTTCAACATTTTGGGTTGCCGACCCCTGCACTCACTCCTTGGGCCACCAGGCCAACAAAGAGAGATGAACTGTTTTTTTTTTTTTTTTTTTTTTTTAAAGAAATAAAGCATTTAATATAGAAAAATATAAAAGAGATTTTTTTTACATTTCTTGGCGGCTGAGCGGTTAGTCTCGGAGTGGGGCACCTAGGTTCAAATCCAGGTTCGGACCTTTCCGTGTGGAGTTTGCATGTTCTCCCGAAAAAAACTGTCATGAAACATTAGGGCGGGCCGGCGGCCTGGGTTTCCTCCGGGTACTCCGGTTTCCTCCCACATTCCAAAAGCATGCATGGTAGGCTGATTGGACACTCTAAATTGCCCCTAGGTATGGGTGTGAGTGTGCATGGTTGTCCGTCTCCTTATGCCCTGCAATCAACTTTTTTAATAAAAAAAAATGTGGAAAAAAATACTCGAAAGAAAGAGTCAAAATAGTTCTTAAAATAGTTATCAATTCGTTTGGTTATCTATAAATTTATTAATATTTGCAAAGCAAATCTCGCTGATACATACTGACATACCGCCACACTACCCAATAATCCACCAAGTCATCTATCAGTTCACCAAAACGACAAAGAAACCCATCAACCCAACTGACTGTAAAACATGAACCCATCTTAGTGGCCATCTTCTCGATGACACAACGGCAAACTGGAGACCGCTTTTAATGCCAAAGCAGCGTGCGCCAACGGCAGCCCTGTAATGGCGAATGTATATATGGTGCCGTAAAAAGCAATGAAGCGCCACCTTTTTTTAATATTGCACAGGCCGTCGCCGTAATTAGCCCTTGCGGAATTTTGTTTGTTGCTGACGTGAAGCGCGCCCGACCCGGATAAACAAAAGACGTATTGGACCGGTTGGGAAATCTTCACAAGATCAACGGCGTTAATTATTCATAGCTTGAACGCGCCTTTTTATTTTGTTAGCGTGCATGCTCTGCGGACGTTAAGATGTTTCCTCGCGTCCTGCTGTGTCGGGGCGCACTGTTCAATTACTAATGTGTGTCAGGCCTACAAATACCGATCGGCACTCTTTGGTAAACTCATTGGCTGGTGTTTTAATATTTATTTTCTTCTTTTACCAAACATTACAGCTCATACATACTATGTGAATACTATACCACCAAATAGTATAAGGCCCGGTGGCACGAGTGGTTAGCGCGTCAGGCCCGGTGGCACGAGTGGTTAGCGCGTCGGCCTCACAGCTCTGGGGTCCTTGGTTCAAATCCAGATTACGTCCACCTGTGATGTTCTCTCCGGGCCTGCGTGGGTTTCCTCCAGGTACTCTGGTTACCTCCCACATTCCAAAAACATGCATGGTCAGCTGATTGGACACTAAATTTCCCCTAGGTATGGGTGTGAGTGTGCATGGTTGTCCATCTGCTTGTGCCCTGCGATCGGCTGGCCACCGATCCAGGGTGTCCCCCACCTCTGGCCCGGAGTCAGCTGGGATAGCCTCCAGCACCCCCTAAGACCCTAATGAGGATAAAGCAGTTCAGAAAATGAGATGAGTTAGTATAAGACTATACATATACCTGCACTGGAAATGAATGTGTTAAGGGGGCACCACACCAAGAATGTTGAAAGTGACAACAATGTCACAAAAAGCCCATAAAAGCATATCTGGAAAGGTTGTTAGAAAAAAAGCATATATCAGTATTGTGTCTGGTTACCATGGTAACAAGATAAATAGAGGTGGCAAACTCAGGTCCAGTGGCCAAATCAGCATAAGTACCAAATGATTCGATGACATTTATCATGCTAAATTGAAATTGATAAAATTCCCTGTGAATCTTTACTGATGTAATACTTTATTTTTATGTTTTAATGTATTATTCATATTTTAAAATACATGTAAATACATTGAAAATCTGACCCTTCTGTGTGGAGTTTTCATTTCCTCCCCTCCCACATCCCAAAAATGCATGGTAGGCTGTTTGGGCACTCTAAATTGTCCCTTGGTATGAGTGTAAGCGTAAATGGTTGTTTGTCTCCATGTGTGCTGTGCCGACAAGCTATTCACTTACAGCCCATAATTTGCTGGGATAGGTCCCTGCAACAGCGGAACAGAAAAGGAATGATTGACAAGAAAAGAGAATATTTATCAACTAATGTTTCATTTATTCATTTTCTGAACCGCTTTATTCTCACTAGGGTTGTGGGGGTTTATGGAGTCTATCCCAGCTTAATTCGGGCCAGAGGTGGGGGACACTGAATCGGTGGCCAGCCAATCGCAGGGCACAAGGAGACGGACAACCATGCACACTCACACTCATACCTAGGGGCAATTTAGAGTGTCCAATTAGCCTAACATGCATGTTTTTGGAATGTGGGAGGAAACCGGAATACCTGGAGAAAACCCATGCCACCGGCCCGCCCTAATGTTTCATGTCAGTTTTATTTTTGTAAATATATTTAATATTTTGCCTTGCGATTGGCTGGCCACCGATTCAGTTTGCCCCCACCAGGTGCCTATCATTAGCTGGGATAAGCTCCAGCACCCCCGAAAATAATTTAATGAATGAATGTACTCTTTTTTAATAAAAGGAGTATATTTATTCATCCCTTTTGTTCCTATTTTAGTTAAAACATATAAATTACATACATACATACAAAGTAAAGCATTTATTCATTCATTCATTTTCTGTACCACTTATCCCCCACAGGGGTCGTGGGGAGTGCTGGAGCTTAAATTGGTAGGCAGCCAATCACAGGCAACAAGGAGATAGACAACCATTCACGTTCACACTCATACCTCGTGGCAATTTAGATTTTTCAACCAGCCTACCAGGCATGTTTTTTTTAATGTGGGAGGAAACCGGAATACCCAGAGAAAACCCACACAACTCCAGCAGAACATACAAATTCCTCACAGGAAGGTCAGAACTAAGATTGAACCCTCAATTTCAGAATTGTGAGGTCCACGCGTTAACCACCCACCCACTGGAAAGTAAATCAAAATAAATCTTATACTAAACAAGAATATTTGCTATGAAGGGGATCAAAAATAGCATATTTAATGGTCTACTGCCATCACTGGCCCTGAAAAATGACCATTCAATGCCAGCCATCCTAGTTTATATGAATTGCACTTGCACCATTGTCAATAGCTATGAATGAGTTAACATTAAGGTAGAATATTCCTAATGGACCTCTGTTCATCCCAATTTGATGCTGGAGGGCAGTGCAGGCACGACAATGAAAGATTGATCAAAATGTCTTTTCAAGGTGAAAAGATCTCACTCCTTCTTCACATCCTCGACTGCTCACTCTATCTCCAACTCCTCTGGGGAGATGGAGAGAGGAGAGTTAGTCAAGCAGGGGGTTGGGATGGTGCTGAGCTGAAGCAGCAGGAAATTCTCAGAATGGAAGGCATAGAGCTTTTCTCTCCCTTAACATCTTTTTCCTAATTTATCACTGCAAACACGTACAACTCACAATAAGTCGCTTTTATTTTCACATATTCTTCTACCGACCCATTGAACTACCAATGTATCTTGCGGTCGACCTGCCTACCAACTCACCCAGTAATTTTTCAATTTCCCATCTATCCAGCAATGTATCCAGCAATTTTCTGCTTAAATACTTACTGTGAGTATTAAAATGAATGATTATATCATTTGGTTAAGCAAAAATCCAATCAAATCGCTTTCTCTGGGTGGGGATCCTTTCCTGCCCTGGGCCTTGACGGCCGTGGGAGTCTCAGGTGGGGGTTGCGGCAGTGATGAAAGGTGTGGATGGATCCATGCTGAGGTGGGTTTGGTGGTGTTACGTCTTTGGTAAGATGTTGAGGCGAGGTAACGAGGAATTAGGACCCAATCGCAGGGAAGCAGGCGAGGACGAGGTAGGTGGTGTTCAAACCAAAACTTTAATGACATGAGCAGTATCTTAGAAAATAACAAAAACTTAGAAATCAAATCAAATAACCAAATCTGACAAGGGTAGACACGGGAAAGCGAGGAATGAGGCATATGGAACAGGGATCAAGGTAACGTGGAAACAATGCATGGACAAACAAAAGCAGACGATCTGACGAATGACATAACAATCATTGCGGTTTAAATAGACTGACATGGGTTGAGAAGACAATTAGGAACACCTGGGAAATACACGATGGAGCAAGCAGGGAATACACCAGGGGCGGAGAAACAACAGCTGAAAACAATGGGCAATCACTCAGACAGGACACCAGGGGGGGGGGGGGGGGGGGGGGAGCATAAAACCAAGCAACCCTAACATGTGGGTGGTTGCGCATCTCTTCATACTCTTCCTGAGGCTTGGTTAGTGGCAACTCGCAAGGGCTGGGGGATTGCCCTGGGTACTGGGGCGCTACCCCATCTGCTGGGACCATGGGTGGGGTGCCATGCCTGCTCCTCCCTCAGTTGGCGCCATGCCTGCCCGGTGGCTCCTGCACAGTAGTTTCATTTTTTGCTGCATGACTAACACACACCAGAGTGGGTACACGCATGACTAGTTGCAACCAGACACATTCAGGTGAATAAAACTGTTGGTGGCTGGATTAACGATCAAATAAAAAAGTAGGATCTTGAATCGTTAATACTCATAGAGGATTTGTCACATTACTAAGATTACTTGTAAACACACCTTACCCCAGAAGACGCCTATCTGACCAATCTTGATGTTTTTTTTCTTTTATCCTGTTGTTCCTCTAGATTCTTCCTTTCTCTCTAAAAATAAACCAATCAAATTAATCTAAATGCAAAACATAATCAATATTGTCACAGTTTTAGATTTGCTGTTTGGTTCAAAATGGCCTGGCTACATGGATCCGAGTGTGGCAATTGTGGGGACCCAGGTTTGATTCTCACTTGGGTGGGGTGTGTTAGGAAGGGCGGTGTAAAATGTTTGAAATATCATGCATATGCGTATTGTTTTGGCAAGCCCTGAGGGATTAAGCCAAAAGTCAGTTTGGTTTGTTAAAAATGATTTTCATTTTGTTTCAACCAGGAAATGGTCCAATTTATCAACATTGCTTTATTAGCTCTGCTAGTAGGTGAAACCTACGAAAAGAGGAGGTTATGTATTGGGTTCAGTTTGTCTACTTGTATGTTTGTGTTCAAAATAACTCAAGAATAAATAAAGTGGTTGATACCAAACATATGTTTGCAATTATAGATGTGCCAAATTAACTCAAATTACCGGGTAGGTGACGTGATGAGAAAAGAAAGAGTGATTACATTTTGGGGCAAGAAGGCAAAGTTAAAATTTTACACAAGTGTTGGATGTCTTATGATTCATTCATTTTCCGAACCACAACGGTCCCGGGGGGTGCTGGAGCTAACTATGGGGACTTGACGGGGGACACCCTGAATCAGTGGCCAGCCAATCGCAGGACACAAGGAGACAAAGGACAACAATTCACGCTCACTCTCATACCTAGGGGCAATTTAGAGTGTTCAACCAGCCTACCCTGCATGTTTTTGGGATGTGGGAGGAAAGCGGAGGCCCGGAGAAAACCCACACAAGTGTGGGGAGAACATGCACTAACCCAGGGGTGGGCAAACTATTCCACAAATGGCCGGAGTGGGTGCGGGTTTTCATTTCAACCCATTGAGAGGGCACCTTTTCACCAATCCGGTGTCCTACAAGTGCAATCAGTGGATTGCAGTCAGGTGCTTCTTGTTTTCTGCAGGAATCTCATTGGTTAAACTGTCTGTGCTATATCGGTTGGAACAAAAACCTGCACTTTGCCCATGCCTGCACTAACCACTGTGTGGAGCACAGTGAGGACCGACCTGGGATCGAACCCTCGACCACAGAACTGTGAGGCCGCCACGTTAACCATCAATGAAATTCGCCTTCAATGAAATTGCATTTAACGTTTTGGTTTACAAGAATTGTAAATAATTGTTAAAGTTGCGGGGGTCGCTGGAGCCTATCCCAGCTGACTTCGGGTGACATGCACACTACACCGTAGACTGGTCAGATGTAGGGCACTCATAGACATATGACAATCATACCAGTGGGAATCAATCCCGGCCTGCATGCACCAAAGTCAGGCGAGTGAGCCACTACACCATGAGGCAGACAGTAAGATTTACTCAAACTCAATACTTGAGAAAATATGACAGTGCTATGAATTTGGCAGCTTAGGTGGGGTTCTGCTTCCTGACTGCTCCTCTCGAATTTGTAATAGGTGAAAAATAACTGATTGTGTTCAATGTGTTTATAATATCGTGTTAGTAGTCCTTGAATCAAATTGTGACAGACTTTGTAATAGCAACAATTGCATAATGTGTGCAAATTTACGTAGCCCCCTAATCGCCGAATCGAATATGGCAGTGGTTCGTTCGAGGATTCCTTGAGGATCCTGAGTAAGTGACATTGTTTTCTTCTTCGTTGGTGGATTAGTTATTTATTCATCATGTTCAGGGGCCGTGGTTTCGGGTTCGGTTACGCTAACCCTTACTAAGTGTGTGTTGCTCACATTAACTATTGTTTGATCATTTCAAATTCATTGTTGGATGTTAACATTTCTTCAACCTAATTCCTTCATACATAAACATCTATCATCGTAAATGATAGCAAAAGAGTTCCCCTTAGTTTCATTTCTTAGTGTTGTTGAAAGTAGATAGGTAGAAACTACATTACTCCTCGAAAGAAACCATCAGGATGATTTTTCCCTCCTTCTAAATGCTTGGGCGCAAGTTGTCAGGATCAGCAGGAAAGCTCTCCGTGAGTAATCACGGTGACTGCGAAATGTGCATTTGCATATTTACCTGGCAAAGGATGACACGTGTCAAACCTCCCAGACGGCAGCACGAAACTGCCGCAGCGACACTTCGCCGCTTTGGTCTTGCTGCAACGTGACTCAAATCTCCGCCTTAACTGCGTTAGCCAGCATCTTGCGCCTTTGAAGTGCTTCTGCTGCTTAGTCGCTTTTTGGCGTGTAGATGGGGTTAAAAGTGTCACAAATGTTTTTATCTGTTTGTTGGGGGGCTATATTTAAGCATGCTAGCTTAGAATCGCAAAGATGGATTATATCACATCCTTTAATATGAGCACATTAAAGTGCTGTAGAAAAAACAAGGAGTTGAGTAGGAAGTCTGGCAGACACAAAAAGATGACACTCACATCTGCATTGAGCTCTCCCCTTGTTGAGTTTACTTGTTTTTTTACTGATTGCTGAAGTCAATCTTATTGCATTACAATGTGATAACTTATATCAAACTGTGAAATGGATCAAGATAAACATCAATTGTATTTATTCACAAGAGAAAATGTATCAAACATTAATTTCATGTAGCCCGGCGGATGAGTGGTTAGCGTGTCGCCCTCACAGCTCTGGGGTTCTGGGTTTAAATCAGTTGGTCCACCTGTGTGGAGTTTGCATGTTCTCACAGGGCCTGCGTGGGTTTCCTCCGGGTAGTCCGGTTTCCTCCCACATTCCCAAAAAATGCATGGTAGGCTGATTGGACACTCTAAATTGCCCCTTGGTATGGGTGTGAGTGGGCATGGTTGTCTGTCCACCTTAAAATGGCAGTTTAAAATGCTGACACCTCACATTCAAATGTAAAATCTGTTACATTGAAATTGGAAACTTGTGTTAAAATGCTAAAGTTTTCATATTAAATCTCTCAATGCCATTGATGATGACAGATGTGCAACCCTTTGAAATTAATTTACCATTTGTAGATGCCAGAGCCTTTTGAAATGGAAGTGTTAGAGTAAATAGACATTAGTTTATTCGTTTTCAGCCCCCCCACTTACAATCAGCATCAATGGGAGTCAATGAGTTTTAAAGTAAAATACATATGTAATTTTAAAAAGGAGATATTGTCTATTTTCAGGTGTATGATAGCTTTAGGCGGCCTGGTGTACGAGAGATTAGCTCGTCGGACTCACTGTTATGGGGTCGAGTGTTCGATCCCACGTCGGTCCTCACTATGTGGAGTTTGCATGTTCTCCCTGGGATTGCGTGAGGGTTTCCCGGGTACTCCGGTCTCCTTCCACATTCCAGAGTATGAGCGTGAATGGTTGTCTGTTTCCTTGTGCCCTGCGATTTGCTGGACACCGATTCAGTGTGTCCTTTGCCTGGTGCCCGTAGTTAGCTGGGATAGGCTCCAACACCCCCTGCGACCCTTGTGAGGATAAGTGGTTCTGAAAATGAATGAATGAAATGAGACATTCATTCATTCAAAATAAACACATTGAGGACCCACCTGGGATCGAACCCTTGACCCTAGAACTGTGAGGCCGACGCGGTAACCACTCGGGGCTCTCTAAATGTTTTCAAAGAGTATTCAAAAATATACTATCAAGACTTACACAGATCCATAACTATTAAAGTAATGCAAAAACAAATTGTGTAATATTGCCCATGAGCGTTCTTTAAAAATAATCACGTCACGAGAGCAGAGGATTCAGCAGAGGATGTATGACTGAATGGAAAACAAGTATATCCTTATTAATCACGGAATGAAAGTGGGTCAGAGGAGTGAGTAAGTGCCAAAGAACATGAGATTTTTACTGTATGTAAGTTCAAACCGGAGGGTACAGATCTATAACACGGTCCCCGTGACTCAGAGAAAATCAGATACACAGACCCAGCTGACATGGAAGCATCTTAGGTTCCATTCACATCGGATCTACTGAATGGTAAATACCATACATTTAGGACCCTTGACTCTAAAAGCAAACTAAAAATCTAATTAACTTATTATCTGAAATTAAAACAGGATTTTAGAACTTTTGGCAACGCTTCCCGTGTGCGGTCGATTGGTCGCCGGTCTTTTGGTCGCCCCGACCGCGACAACGGGCAACCAAAAGACCGGCGACCAAAAGACCGACGACCAAAAGACCGGCGACAAAACAAGGTAAAACAACACGGTCTACGCAGCAATAAAAGCCAACAATGGCCCTGAGCAGTTTCACTGAGCCGACATGTGAGTGTATAAGAGTTTGTATGTACATGCGTTGTCCCTTTAAGAAGCTACGTCCGTCAGGGTCTTAACAAGTTCTCCAATAAAAAACAATAAAAGTCCGGGAAATTTGGAGCTTTTCTTTAGCCTAATAATTACTAGGGCATTAAGTCTGACTAAATAGTAATTCGCAGCTTGTATTTAGGGAATTTGAGCAACGATTTAAATGGTAATTATCACTTACCTTCCGGGCGACCAAAAGACCGGCGACCAATCGACCGTGTACCACGCTTCCTGGGGCGAAGGCCACTTTGTTTTGGTTCCTAAGCCGTTGTCTAGTCCGCATGCTAACACCGGTATATTTTACTGTAGTTTAGCCCAAAAAAGAACCTCACTCAATTATCACAAATGATTTGTCACTTGGTCAAAGCAGTTTTCAGGAAAAAGTTCGGATTAAAACAACAGAAGAGGGACAGGAACAGGCTGAATAAGCTGGTCAGGAGGGCCAGCTCTGTTCTGGGCTGTCCTCTGGACTCTGTGGAGGAAGTGGGAGAGCAGAGAATGCTGACCAGGATGATGTCCATCATGGACAGCACCTCCCACCCCCTGCATGAGTCTGTGGAGTCCCTCCGAAGCTCCTTTAGCAATAGACTGCGGCACCCTCATTGCAGGAAGGAGCGCTTCCGCAGATCCTTCCTCCCATCAGCTGTCAGGCTCTTTAACAAAAAATGGCTGAGTGTTAAGACCTACCGTATGCATGCATGTACATTTATGTGTATGTATGTATATATGTGCTAAGCAACACGCTTATTTATTTATATATTTATTCATTAACTTACTTATTACCTATCTATTTATGTCTAAAATGCCTTTCCTATTCCTGCATCCTCACCCTCTTGCTACTGTGACAAAGAAATTTCCCAAATACGGGATGAATAAAGTTATCCAATCCAATCCAAGAACAGGCTACCTACTGGCTGCTCCACTTCTTTCTATTTGTACAATTCACTGCTCAGTTGGAAAAATAGAGGTTTCTATCTTTACTGTTCATGTATTTCCAATTTTCGACACAAGATCGACAGAAGAATATTACCATATTTATTCGAGTATAATGCAAAAAAAATTGTACCAGAAAACTGAAGCAAAGTTCGGGTGCCCGTTATACACAAGGTCTTCACTTTTATGACCAAATTGTGGTCAAAAACTGCCCTCCACCGGTGAAAAAGTCCTCTCCACAGCCGTTAGAATGAGAGACGTAAAACCTGTCTTTGTCCGGCAGATGGCACACGAGAGCCCGTTCTACCAGGGCTGGTGCTCACAGTTGGAAAAAAATAAGAGACTCAAGAAGAATGGAATCAATTGTTTGGTGAATCTGATGATGATGAATCAGACTTTGAAAATTTTTAAATATTATGAAAATTGTAAATTCCATTTGAGAATTGTGTTCATACTGGTAGTTTGTTTTACCAGGTTTCCATACCATATGTTGTGAACAATGTTCCCTCTAGTTTTTTGTTTGTCTGGGCAGAAAGACAACCTCCCTGAGCACACTGAGTACTGGTGTGAGCAACATCATCATTGCTCGCTATGGGCACACACCAGTATCACACCTGCCACAAGCAGGTGCATGTCTACTACACATTAATGATTTAGTAGTAATAAAATGTAATGATTAATATCTATGAATGGGCGGCCCGGCGGATAAGTGGTTCACGCGTCGCCCTCACAGCAAAAAAAATAAAAAATTAAAATAAATAAATGAATAAAAAAAATAAAAAAATAAAATAAAAATTGGGATTTTATTTTGTGCGCTCCATATGATTTGCTGTGCGCAGAGAAGACGAGAGTAGTGCGCAATTGCGCACGTGCGCAGCTTAGAGGGAACATTGGTTGTGAATCAATGTTTTGACATGGCAACATATGTTCAGCATTTGCAGGTTACGAGGACCGGTGCAATCCTTGATGTGAGCTGAGAAAAAGTGAGAAAAAAAATTATACCAATTTTTAGTCACCAATTATGGGTGCGCGTTATACTCGAATAAATAGGGTAACCAATATTTCTCTTATCTCTTTAGAATTTCTTGGGATTACAAAACAGATAATACACTGGCCACCACACTAATGAAACTAAACAGAAGAGAACGTAGTGTGCGAAGTCACTGCCCACCAGTGACAGTACTCGATAACAACTGAAGTTTTCTTTCTTTTCAGTGAAATGAGTTATTTTTTCTCTTTATTAGTTTATTTTCCAAAGAAAACTTTGGCTTGTTGCTCACCAGAGTCCAATCTATCGAAGTTGGTAAAGTGACCGAGCATGAGATAGGGGCACTTTGATATGGCAGTAAACCAGAGTCCTAACTGCCAAACCTCTCATTTCAAATAGATTTGACATTGTTGGGCACCAATGAGTTAATACATTTAGTGCCAAAAACATTTGCACCAAATTTAGAATCTCAGTGTTAAGCATTGGTATGTCTGTTATTTTCACTGGAAAGGTTAAAGACATCTTGACTGTTAATTCTAAGATGGAAAAGGTGAGAATGATAGAGGGCAAAATGGTAACTCAAGGCCCTTCTCGGGTGCTACAATACAATAACAGAACACAATATCCTCTGTACCGTTAAAATGTTCTATAACACGTGTTTGATAATGGCTGACTGTGAAGGAGCTCGCAATTGATGTAAAAAGTCGCATCAGAAATTACAGGAGAAGGTCAATTAGACTACAGCTAAGAACACATGGAGACAGGAGATTGAAGAACCTTTATAATGATGATGTGTTGTGCTTGGAGGGAGTAAAAATAGAAAATCTGGTCTTGGTAGGATCTACTACTAATACATGAGCAACTGAACTTGATTTTTTTTGTCATTACGATGCTGAAGATGATGATTGCGACAGATTTCTTGACGTCCTCGCTGGGAGGTCTGACGGCAGCTTAGGCAGATGAGAAAAAAAGTCAGACAATAAAAGCAATTTCCCCATGAGGCCCTGTCTTTCATGATTAAAAAAGCACAAACGTGTTCTTTTTAAGGACCCGAGGACCTGTCTTTCATGATTAAAAACCACAAAATGTGTCAGCTTTGGAGCACAATGGCCACAAAAGAACACGTTGCTTGTTTAACTCATTGGCGCCCAGTGCTAGTGATAGTGCTGTCCAATCCCTTTTGCTGTAGACGTTAAAGTGTGAAGTGAAATGCTAGTAAGTTCAATACAAAAGACAAAAAGTGTACTGAGCACCACCCGTGTGCGGTCGATTGGTCGCCGGTCTTTTGGTCGCCGGTCTTTTGGTCGCCGGTCTTTTGGTCGCGGTCTTTTGGTCGCGGTCTTTTGGTCGCGGTCTTTTGGTCGCGGTCTTTTGGTCGCCCCGACCGCGACAACGGGCGACCAAAAGACCGGCGACCAAAAGACAGACGACCAAAAGACCGGCGACAAAACAAGGTAAAACAACACGGTCTACGCATCAATAAAAGCCAACAATGGCCATGAGCAGTTTCACTGAGCCGACGAGTTTGTATGTACATGCGTTGTCCCTTTAAGAAGCTACGTCAGTCAGGGTCTTAACAAGTTCTCCAACAAAAAACAATAAAAGTCCGGGAAATTTGGAGCTTTTCTTTAGCCTAATAATTACTAGGGCATTAAGTATGACTAAATAGTAATTCGCAGTTTGTATTTAAGGAATTTGAGCAACGATTTAAATGGTAATTATCACTTACGTTCCAGGCGACCGAAAGACCAGCGACCAAAAGACCGGCGACCAAAAGACCGGCGACCAATCGACCGTGTACCGCACCACCAGTCACAGATGTTAAACCATGAATTTCTCATGTTCAAATGTCTAACTTTTGATAATATGAATGAATGAATAGTGTTACAATGTTCAAAAGTTAACTCATTGGCGCCATTGATGGTACTAGATGTCCCAGTCATTTGAAGTAGTACGCTTGGGAGCAAATGAGCAAAGGTTAATTCGCTGTCAGCCTATTTATGAGAAAATTATAGTGAACGTTAAAAGAAAAAATTCAGAATGGGAAACTGGAACATTATCCCCTCGATATATTTATTCATTCATTTCTGATCCGCTTTATCCTCACAAGGGTCGCGGGAGGTACAGGTGCCCATCCCAGCTGACTTCGGGCCAGAGGCGGCCGACCTGGATTCGAACCCAGGTCGGTCCGCCTGTGTGGAGTTTACATGTTCTTCCCGGGCCTGTGTGGGTTTTCCTCTGGTACTCCGGTTTCTTCGCACATCCCAAAAACATGCTTGGTAGGCTGGTTGAGCACTCTAAATTGCCCCTAGATATGAGTGTGAGCATTAATGGTTGTCCGTATCCTTGTGCTCTGTGATTAGTCGGCCAAAAATTCAGGGTGTCCCCCACCTAGTGCAAAAAGGCAGCTGGGATAGGTTCCAGCAACCCCGCGACCATTTTGAAGATAAGTGGTTCGGAAAATGATTAAAATGTTCATCAAATTGTATTTTAATGTGAATGAATATATATATATACTACGTATATATTTGAACATGGTGGCCCAGCTCTGGCGTCCTGGGTTCAAGTCCAGGTTGGTCGACCTGTGTGGAGTTTGCATGTTCTCTTGCGTGGCTTTCCTCCGGGTACTCCGGTTTCCTCCCACATTCCAAAAACATGCATGGTAGACTGATTGGACAATCTAAATTGCCCCTAGGTTTGGTTGTGAGTGTGCATGGTTGTCTGTCTCCTTGTTCCCTGCGACCGGCTGGTCCCCGATTCAGGGTGTCAGCTGGGATAGGCTCCAGCACCCCCCGCAACGCTAATGAGGATAAAGCAGTTCAGAAAATGAGATGAGATGATTTATTTGAACACCCTGCTATATATTGCAAGTTCTCCCAATTAGAAATCATGGAGGGGCCATGTCCTTGTGAGAGAGATAATCTTAAAAGAAAAATCCAGAAATCACAATGCCATGAATGCTCAAGGTCTAAATGGTTTGGACATTTGGTGCTGTCAAGTTGAAATATGAAACCTATCACATTAAAATGCATAATTTATTACGTTCTCACTGTTTCTCACTGTACCACTGTTTTCATATTGAGCTTGTCCCTTAAATAGAAAGTTACGAAATGGCTCATATCCGCCATTGCGGTGAATCCAGGATAAATAGCGCCGAGTATAGCTGTAGTTATGTATTGAATAAGATCAAATAGATTTCCTGCCGACCTGTTTCGATGCTTGGCCTTGTTTTTGTTTTTTGTTTGTTGCTGAGGAGTCACAGACAAAAACAGCCTAGGGCAGAGAATAAAAATAATAAGTCTGGCATGTTGATCAGGGGAGAGGGAAAGAAGGCAGCTCCAGATGGGAAAAGACAAGATTGGATTGACACGCGCACTCTTTGTGGCTCACGTCACCGAGCATGGGAATTTTGCAGCAAACGGACGGAATATTCAGCAACCCGAGGCGGAAACTGGGCCACCATTGTTCTTAACGCTCATCAACTTTGCTCTCCCTGATTTGAAGTTTTTGTCAGAGCAATTGATAATGTAAGACATCAAATCCATTTATAGTAGTACTATTGAGGGATTAATCACAATTCATTAAATGAACTACAGAAAACTTTCATTTCTTGCTTTTTTTTCTTTTTATTAATTCCTTCTGAACTTAACATATATCACCATTAATGGGAGCCAATCTTTTTATTCTAATATTTTAAGTGCTGAGATGATTTTAAAAAAATCAGTTTTAAATCTGGTCATATGGAGTTAAATCAAGAGCAAGGTGAATGGGAAAAATTATTTTTGAAAATGAACATTTAAACTTCTAATCTCATCTCATTTTCCAAACCGCTTTATCCTCATTAGGATCGCGGGGGGTGCTGGAGCCTATCCATGCTGACTTTGGGCCAGTGGCAGAGGCCAGCCCACTCTTACACTCATACATCTTTGGAATGTGGGAGTAAACCGGAGTACCCGGAGGAAACCCACGCAGGAGAACATGCAAACTCCACACAGGTGGACCGACCTGGACTTGAACCCAAGGACCCCAGAGCTGTGAGGCCAACGTGCTAACCACTCCCGCCACATATAAAACAATAATCCAGTTACCTTGATCCAAAATACAGTATTACTAGCCCAACTTTTCTCAGTTTGTCATTTTTGCTCTTGACGCACATTTCAATTTCAAACTCTGAGTTCCATGAAATTTATATTTGAAAATACATAAATGAATAGTGATTAATCAATGCTCAATATAGCGTATTTATAATTGTTTGTGGCAACCATATCATCAATGAATGAATAATTCATGAATTGTCAACAAATAAGATAATTTTGCCAAATTCCAAAACAGTGCCACAAGATTTCCACTGATACTGGAGCACCCCTTTAAGGAGCACCCCCCTCATATCTAGTTTACATGTAACTACCACTTGCTATCCAGGTCAAGACCACTTGGTCAAGATGGTGGTGACAGCCTGAGGGATGGTCCACATGCTAACACTAGCGCAGAAGCTTGAGAGTAACTTTCACAATAATTGGGTTCGTCTTAAAAGCAGTTATTGGGTGGGCCTTCCAGCTGAGCAGACGTGATCACCTTGATGAAGACACTCAAGGTTCAGAGCATTCAGCCTTCTCTGACTTTCACTAATTGGCCACATTGGACCCAACATGGTGGGCACCCCGAGACTTCCTTTCCTTCTTCTTAGCTATGTCCTAGTTATCTCAGTAGTTGCCATTGATGGGGTAGATGTCTAATCCATTTTGGTTTGTAGGGTTGGCAGAAATCATCCAATATGTCATCATCCAACCAAAATAAATCTTAAAAGACTGAAAGGCTCCTTATATTTAATCGAAATACACATCCACTTTACTCAAATACAAACACCAAAACTCTTAATTGTAATTAAATACGACATAATAGTACTACTACCTAAAGGTGATCAAAATATTCATTATCATGTTGTAATACTTCATAAAGTCAACTTAATCTTAACCTTTTACTGCATAGAAGTGACCTAATTACGGCTGAACAATTGAAACACTTCTCTAAACTGACTTACATACTTTTAGGTTTTAGAACAATTGAAACACTTCTCTAAACTGACTTAAATACTTTTAGATTTTATACCTGTCAACCTCAGCCAATTGCTCCCCTTATTAATGATTGCAATTCCCCTTATTAAGCGATAACAAAACGTACAAATGCAACGTGGCACATATTTACTCACATAAGGCGAACTTAAAAGTCTAACATTTTCTGTGTGTCCAATCAGTATGCACTAAATTCAAGATTCTCTAGATGTCGCTGTATGACGCTGGCAGCTTGACTGTCTGGGTACATTGCTTACTGATGGTGTATGAGCGTGCCCATGTCATGCCCTATGCATGACAATCTTAGCAGTCGACGATTACGTTTTTGTCTCCTACCAGTCAACCCGGATTAGAGCCGAAATGTGTAAAACAAGATCAATTTCACAAAAAATCGTACATAAAAAATCCTGAACAAAACTTGTTATACGGCCTACACAGTTTGAAATGATGAAAAAACATAAAATACGTGAAAAACGTATAAATTGTCAGGTATTAGATTTGCTTAAATGTTCCATAAATAACCTAAATACTTTAAAATCAACTAAAATACACCATAAAACTTACCCAATGGCTTCTAATCCCACTGAAATAGAATAACTATTACCTTCATTCATCTTTCGTACCGTGTATCCTCGTGTGGGTTGCGGTACTCTATTCCAGCTGACTTCAGGTCAATGGCAGACTATACCTTAGAACAGGGGTGTCAAACCGATTCCGCCGAGGGCCGCAGTGGGTCCTGGTCTTTGTTCCAACCGTTCCAGTGCCAACATTTTAACCAATCAGGTGTCTTCTAAAATAAGTAGCACCTGACTTTAATGAACTGATTACACTTGCAAAAGGTATCCTCTTGTTGAGTTGGAATGAAAACCTGCACCCACTGCGGCCCTTTGAGGACCGGTTTGACACCCCTGCCTTAGACTGTTGGCCAGTCAGCCATAGGGGAGACAGAGAGACAAATGACCATTTGTACTCAGCTCCTTCTTCACCACAATGGACCAATGCAGAGGCTGCATCACACCATCCTTCCCACTAATCCGCTTGTCGAACCCCCGCTCCATTTGACCCTTCATTCGTGAACAATACCCCAAGATGCTTAACTCCTCCACTTGGGGAAGGACGTCATCCTGGACCCGGAGATCCCAACTTTTCTCGACTGAGGACCACGGTCTCAGATTTAAAAGTGCTGATTCTCATTTTGACCGCTTCACACTCGATTTCAAATCGTTGGCGAGTTGGCGATCGCGGCTTGTTGAAGCCAACAGAACCACATCGTCTGCAAAAAGCAAGGATTGCAATACTGAGTCCAGTTCGAATTAGATTCTGTTGTTGCAAGCCCTTTTCAAATTAAGGTCCGTTGAAATAATTGACTGCCGGATTTTGAGTCTCATCGCTGTAGTTTTTTGGGGTTTCGCACCACCGCAGAGTAAATTTTCTTTCACTTTCTTTGTGTTGAGCTTTCACCGACAAGGAAGGAAGCTTATTGGACTATGGAAAGCAGACAGTGCTTTATGCATTGGTAAAGATTTGTTAGGGAAAAACATGTCATCAGGTGCCATGATGTCTCTTGTCCGAATTTGGGAAATTGTAGCCGAAATAGCCAATATCCATTTTTGCGCCTGTTTGGCTGGAGGTCACGTGATGGTGTTGGGATTAAAATTCAATCAAGCCTCGAGTAAAAAGACAAGGCGGTGGACATGGCGCGTTAGTCCTCACAGCTGCGCCGGTCGATAAAAACCTGCTGACTCTGACACGAGCCATATGAGGGCCATCACCATACCAGCCAAATAACGTCTGTTCACTGCACACCAGCTTTTCTGTATTTATACGTTTTGTAGCATTCTATTTGGGGAAGAGAGAGACGCACATAGAGGGGGTGAACTTTCCACGGCAACGCACTCGTAACAGAACAAACAAATTTAAATTAACTTGGATTAATATATACAGACACACTCAAACATGTTTAATGTAACTTTACACAAAACTGAATTCTAATTTTGTTTTAATTTGTTGTACCTTTCTTCTCCGGGTTGATTCCACCCGGACTTTCAGCAGGAGTTTTTAAAAGGAACGCATCAAGGGTTGTTTGTTTTTGCCTTCCTTTCAAAATATTTCAAAGTGTTCTGAAAGCAACTTTATTCTTTATTTATTTTGGGCCCAAATTTATATTTTTACGCTGTTAAGCGGCGGCCCGACATTTTTGGGGTCCTGGGTTCGATCCCAGGTCGGTCCTCCTGTGTAGAGTTTGCATGTTCTCCCTGGGCTTGTGTGGGTTTTCTCCAGGTACTCTGGTTTTCCTCCTACATTCCAAAAACATGCATGGTCAGTTGGGATAGGCTAACGCAACCCCCGTCACCCCAGCCTCGCGAGACTTGTGAGGATAAGCGGTTCGTTAAATGAATGAATGAGTTTTATACATGTTTGAGATTGATAATTGATTACCTTTTATATATATTTTTTTAGCCAGACATTTTGCTGTTATTTATTACCACTATAGTTCATTACATGAATAATCCAAATAATGTAATGATCAGATGTCATTTATATGTTTGTCCCTAACTACGGAAATCAAGTTGCTTGAATGATTTATAACGAAACACTGAAATGAAAAATTGTGCTATTAGACTGATTAAAACCATATAATGACAGTCTCTATCTTCTACCGGAATTCATCAAGGAAGGTCCCCATTTGGCTGAGCCCATTAATTCCTCTCCCCTATCCTCTAACCCAGAGGACTGTGTGGTCGTGTGTGCTCCCCGGAGATAATTGGGACCTTTTCCCTAGTGATTACCTTTCCCGGAACTTAGCATCAAAGCCAGGCCGCCGCACGCCAATCGGTACAGATTTAGTGAGTGTATCCTTCCTCCTTCCAGAGGGTTCAGACCTGCCTGGGGACAACGTGGTGGCCACCTTTGTCAGTTCATGTTATATAATAAATGGACACACACTGACTACCGTTCATGATGATAGACTTCCAGTCCATTTGGACATCTTATCATGATCAATTACAAAAAAACACAATAATTCAATGCAAGCCATACCAGTACAGTGGTACCTCGACATACGATCGTAATCCGTTCCGAGACTGAGATCGTATTTCAAGCTTTTCGTAACTCGAGCGAACGTTTCCCATTGAAATGAATTGAATATAAATTAATTCGTTCCAACCCTCTGAAAAAACACCAAAAACAGGATATTGGATTGGAAAAAAATGTTTTATTTCTTCTAAATCGCCATATATTGACAAAGTAATACATAACGAGTGGCTTAATAGTAATAAAATGTGTTTAATAGATGTAAAATTAGACGCATTTCGCGGAGGGGAGAGACAACGACACACACGGAGGCGGAGGGGGGGCTGTTCGGGGGGACTTTATCCAGGGCACTCGTAAACAAACAAACACATTTAAATTAACTTGGATAAATATATACAGACACACTCAAACATACGTTTAATGTAACTTTACACAAAACTAAATTCTAGTTTTGTCTAATCTTTTGTTACCTTTGTTTTCCGGGTTAGCGGTTTGCCAAGCCTCCACCCTCACGTTCGCTATCGATGGACTGTTTGCAGTTGTATTGCCTTCAAAATATTCCGAAAATGATGCACACAAATGTCCTCACAATAGGATAACGCACGACCACTTGCCAACGAGAAATAGTCTTGAAAGAACGATCGCGGGAGCTTAGAAGGAATAACAGGAAATGCAATAGCTAAGCTTACCCACATATTGATTGTGGGTAATGAAGTTTTATTCTGAGAAAGGGTGCCATTGTCTATGGGTGGTGTGTGCACGAGTATACTTCATTACCCAGAAAGCCCTCTTTTTGCCCGTGCATGCGTGTTGTGCGTTTCCTGGTTGAAACTCGTCTGAATAAATCGTTCAGTCCTCGTAGATATAGTAGTTCTACACGAAAGAGATACGGCAAAAAAGACAGTGCGCTACAATGATAAACAACCTCTCATGTAATGGCCACCTGGCTTGGTCGCATCTAGAAATTTTAATCGTATCACGAGCGAATTATTCGATCGAAATTTTCGTCGTACCACGAGCATGTCGTACCACGAGGTACCACTTCACAAAGGATTTCAACGTGGTTGTCTGTCTCCTTGTGCCCTCCGATCGGCTGGCCACTGATTCTGAGTGTCCTCTGCCTCTGGCCCGGAGTCAGCTGGGATAGGCTCCAGGCTCCTACACCCTACACTGGTCGCCAGTCAGCGGTAGTGCACACAGAGAGACAAACGACCATCTGCACTCACAATCATACCGTCTTCAGCGGGAATCGTGCCCGCGCTTACCCGCAGCGAAGTCAGGCGAGTGAACCTCTACACCAGCGTTCCCCAAACTATTCCAGAAAGGCCGCAGTGGGGGCAGTTTTTCGTTCCAACCTGTAAGAGGAAACCTTTCCACCAATCCTAGAAATGTTTGAGTGTGTCTGTATATATTTATTATTTATCCAAGTTAATTTAAATCAGTGGATTTCAGTCAGGTGCTTCTTTTTTCAGCAGAAACCTCATTGGTTAAACTGTTTGTGTTGAATCGGTTGGAACAAAAACCTGCACCCACAGCGGCCCTCAAGGACCGGTTTTGAGACCTCTGCTCTACACCATGAGGTGGCTCCATTTTGTCTGTTTCCATAACACATTGCAACCTAAAGAAAAAAGGTGACTTATTATTTGAAACTGTGAATTATTTCCCAAGGTTCAATAGTATAGTATATATATATATATATATATATATATATATATATATATATATATATGTATATATATATATATATATATATATATATATATATATATATATATATATATATATACATACACAGTTGTGGTCAAAAGTGTACATACACTTGTGAAGAACATGATGTCATGGCTCTCTTGAGTTTCCAGTTATTTCTACAACTCTGATTTTTCGCTGATAGAGTGATTGCAACAGATACTACTTTGTCACAAAAACATTCATGAAGTTTGGTTCTTTTATGACTTTATTATGGGTTAACAGAAAAAGTGATCAAATCTGCTGGGTCAAAAATATACATACAGCAACACGAATTAGCAATTTTGGTGACTTAGAAAGTTGTGTCAGTGAAATGAGCTTCTTAGCATGGCCTCTTAACTTCTTGTGAGTGACTATGAGTGACTACAGCTGGTGACTTCTCTGAGGCCATTTAAATAGGGCTCATTGGATGCAAACACTACAATGGGAAAGTCAAAGGAGCTCAGAGCATGGTTCTGAAGAAGCGAATCCTTGACTGGAACAAGTCCGTAAAGTCACTTGGAGCCATTTCAAAGCAGCTGCAGGTCCCAAGAGCAACAGTGCAAACAATTGTTTGTAAGTATAAAGTGCCTGGCACTGTTTTGTCACTGCCACGATCAGGAAGAAAATGCAAGCTATCACCTGCTGCTGAGAGAAAATTGGTCAGGAGGGTGAAGATTCAACCGAGAATCACCAAAAAGCAGATCTCCCAAGAATTAGAAGCTGCTGGAACACAGGTGTCAGTGTCCACAGGCAAGCGTGTTTTGCATCTCCATTGACTGAGAGGCTGCCGTGCAAGAAGGAAGCCCTTACTCCAAAAGCGGCACCTTAAGGCTCGACTGAAGTTTGCTGCTGATCAGATGGACAAAGATAAGACCTTCTGGAGGAAAGTTCTGTGGTCAGACGAAACAAAAATCGAGCTGTTTGGCCACAATGCCCAGCAATATGTTTGGAGGGGAAAAGGTCAGGCCTTTAACCCCAAGTACACCATGCCTACCGTCAAGCACGGTGGTTGTAGTATTATGCTGTGGGGCTGTTTTGCTGCCAATGAAACTGGCGCTTTCTGTCAAGAGGAGTGGTCAAAGATTCAACCAGAAGCTTGCCAGAAGCTTGTGGATGGCTACCAAAAGCGCCTAATTGAAGTGAAAATGGCAAAGGGACATGTTACCAAATATTAGGGCTGCTGTATGTATATTTTTGCCCCAGCAGATTTGGTCACTTTTTTCTGTTCACCCATAATAAAGTCATAAAAGAACCAAACTATATATATATATATATATATATATATATATATATATATATATATATATATATATATATATATATATATATATATATATATACATACATACACATATATAATATTCAATATAAGTCGCCCCTAAACAATACAGAAAACATGTCTTCACGTCCAAAAAATAGAGTAATTTTTAACAGAATTATTTTCTGCCTTCAGTCGTGATAGTCATCCATTTTAAAAATGGATTGGTTATCTTTCACTGTCTAAGGAAATTAGTTATGATCTTTCACTGCCATCCTTTTTTAAATGGATTGGACGTCCTTCGCTGTCAGTGGCAGCCAATGTGTTAAGTGCAAATACTTTTTCTAAAAAGAAGCATAAGGATACATGCGTCCTTGTGCCGCATTTACAAGTGCATCTTTAATGAGTTTCTCCATAACAATCTATTCCCAGTGTTCGTTAGCCTTATGCGCAGTTGGCGTCTTTGTCATTCCGTTCTTCTCTTGGCTGACATCTGCTCCCGTCTGGGGCGCTTTGAATGCAAAACGTCCAGCTCAAGGCCTTTTTTCCCGCCGTGGCTGCCTATGAAGGCAACGGTCCGCATTATTCACTGGCGCCATTCAAGCGGAAACCTCACGAGAGAGAGGCGCTGAGAACACGCCTGCTTTCTGCGTGCACAGTGCTGCGATTCCCTTTGCCTCGTATGCAGAACCGCTACAATGGAGTATGGCTGCACCAAGCAATTAATTTGACAGTCGATTATTTTGGCCATGAACTGACCCATCGGCTCTTAGAGAAATCACGTTCTTTTATAATGGCCTTAACATTTTAGATGGATTGGAAGCATATCTATTTTGTTGAACAGAGCTCGACATTAAATTTTAAATTCTTTTCAGCGCAAAGTAATTTTTTGCCATTTTTTGCCAAATTTTGTCATTTTGGTTCATTGATCAGCCTGCCTACATTGAGGACTACAGGAGTCTGATATTTTTGGGTGTTTTTCTTTTTTTCTTTTTTTTAATTGATAAAAGGTAAAGAATAATGAGTAAAATAGCAGATATTCATTTTTCTTGTTTTTTCTGAAAAACATATTTTCAAATATTTAGTTTTTTCCTTTTTTATAATTGAAGAAAGTACCTAAATGTTAAAAAGAATAAAGAAAAAAAATATTATTTTCAGTTTCATCTTTTTATTCAAGATTTTAGAAAAACAATTTAAAAAAGGTGAAAAGAGGAGAATTAACTTCTATTTTCCATTTTTTTTTACAAGATTACATAAACACATTTCAAAATAAAAAGGGAGTATTAAGAGGCTCTAAAAAAAGATAATTTGGAAAAACTTTATCTGAACACATCTTCAGTTCACCCAGTCTCAAAATGATCATTTTGCTCATTATTGAGTTGAGTCCATTAGGCAAATTAGGCGAGTCATACTGGGCAGCTTCCTCTTTACTACCAGCAAATGATATGAGCTGAGTTACTAGCAGGCGGGTGGCCCATACAGGTTTAGACAGTGGCGGGCCGTCATGGCCTTCAAGGCCTTCTCTGCTGGCCTAAGAAATATCTGAATCATATTATATTTTGTCCATCAATACTTAGTATTCCAAATGGTCGGTTAGCTTCCTTTCATTGCTTTTCCCCCTGGTTGCACTGCTTCCAGATGTGTGTTTTCATATTGAAGCATTTAACCAATCACATTTCAGCCATTATTTGTTGCCAGATCAGATCTGCCTCAAAGCCTTCACAATCAGTTCTGCGGGGTCTGCTGCATTAAACTAGACTGTTGCTTTTAACCAATCAGATTTCCAGTTGGCAACCCCACAATGATTTTTCATAGGTGTTAGCATTTTGCTGGCTGGGACATGTCATTGCTTTCACAAACTATGATTGGCTAGTAGGCGGGCCAAAGCAGCCAGAGATCGCAAACTCCACCCACATGGCCGACAGTGGCAAAAACAAATGGCTTCTGTTGCAGATTTCTCTCACAAAGCTATTTTCCAGACGGACTTTTACAGAAAAAAATGGACATCATTAAGAAAGGGCGGTCAACTCCGAAGCTAGCAAGCCTGTTACAGCCGGGAAAATGGTGTGTGCGGCACTTTCAGTGTGCTAACTTAGCTCCACAAACAAATAGTATATTGTTGTTTTGATTTAAAGCCATTTTCAAAACGGACTATGCCAGAAATATGACAGGACAGGCTCGACTTTCATCATTAGCTTCGATGGCAATAGGAAAGAAGGAAGAAAGAAAGGAGGATGGATATTGTGTAAAAAGGATTTTTGGTGAGTAAAATATGGCCATGTTCCTAAATAATATTTCAATTGTGGGCCAAGTTCTGATTACTGAAAAGCTCCAGTGTTTGTATTTAAGCTCCAGTGTTTGTATTTAATCACAAAATGCTGCTAGGAAGTGGATTTTACCCCAGTTTAATTTTTGGCGTTTCACCATTGACGTCCATCGCTGTCTTTTCCCGGGAAAAATCACCCCCTGGCCTGGTTGTAATGTCTCAAAAGCTCCAGTATTTGTATTCAATCAATAAATTATGCTAGGAAGTGGATTTTACCTAATTTTAGTATTTTAGTGAATTTTTTGTCATTTCATGTATGGACGTATCGACGTTCATCGCTGTCTTTTTACCGGGGAAATGATACTCCGGGCCCGGTTCTGATGTCTAAAAAGCTCCAGTATTTGTATTTAATCAATAAATGCTGTTTTCGGGTGGATTTTATCCCATTTTCGGGCAATGT
The DNA here is from genome assembly GCF_051989625.1 of Stigmatopora argus. Taxonomy (NCBI): domain Eukaryota; kingdom Metazoa; phylum Chordata; class Actinopteri; order Syngnathiformes; family Syngnathidae; genus Stigmatopora; species Stigmatopora argus. Next base: position 13,910,078 of record NC_135401.1, read on the forward strand.
TTGCCCGTACGCCATTGACGTTCATCGCTGTCTTTTCCCGGGAAAATCACCCCCTGGCCTGGTTTTAATGTCTGAAAAGCTCCAGTATTTGTATTTAATCATGAAATGCTGCTAGGAAGTGGATTTTACCCCATTTTTGTGCATTAATTTATTGATTATTTTTTATGTGTTGCAGCTGAAGCTGCAGTAGAGGTTTTATAGCCATAAAATAGTTTTTGAGGGTTGGATTGATACGTTGAAGGCACTACCAGAAAATGCACCGCCCGCCACTGGGTTTAGATGTGTGGGAGATTGTAGCCATAAAGTTAGTATCAGAAATGTGTCCTTGACTATGGGCTTGGTCTTCAGAAGAAGGAGCTAAACGTTGAATTTTACACACCTTAAACACTAGAACACACTTGCTTTGTATGCGGAGGCGTTGGATGTAAAACTGCAGAGCAGCATAGCACTTTGATTTATGACACATTCTATTCAAGGAAGATGCCTGTGGCGCCTAAACACAATTTGTTGTTCCTGTGTTGAAGTGGAAAATAGATGGAAAAACAAAACAATCACACAAATGCCCTGATTTTGCCACACATTTTTTCTTTAAATGCTCTGGAATTCATTTAGCGTTGTAACGCTGTTTTGAGAACAAAGTGGGAGATTCTCCTGGGAAAACCAGTGGAAATTAAACACATTGGTGTTATCGCAACATCAAAGGATAACATGGATGTTTGAACAGAGAAAAATGAAATATCCTATTAAGATGCGTATTCTTGTCTTTGATTGCATTTAAATTTGTTTAGCAATGATGTTGCTATTAAGAACAAAATCCGGAAACCCAAACTGAACAGATTTGTGTGATCATTAAATCAAAGGGGAAACATGCAAAGTGGCCACACGCGTGTCCTGATTACGCAAAACAGTCTGCTTGTTTGATTGCATTGGAATCCCTTTAGCAATGCTGAATACTGGAATGAACAAATAAATATTGAGAACAACCAGAAAAGGAAACACTCCCTGTACTATCATGTAAGATAAAATAGTCAACATGTCAAAAATAGTCCCTTGCAGTCACTAGTGTTAAGTGTTGTGTGGTAGAGATAAAATCTTGAGGCCGAACCCAAACCTGACCCGACCCGAAATTTGGATCAGGTCGGGCCTAAAATGTCAATCATTACTTCGAGTTCGGGTCGGGCCGGGATTCTCTCTCGCTGAAAAAAAAATCTATACTAAAACAATGTGTAGTCTTTCTCGCTGACTTAAAAAAATACAGTCATACCCTGAGATACGAGCTTAATGTGTTCTGGGGCTGAGCTTGTACAGTGGTACCTCGACCTACGATCAGCTCGTGGTACGACATGCTCGAGGTACGACGAAAATTTCGATCGAATAATTCGCCCGCGATACGATCAAAATTTCGAGATGCGACCAAGCCAGGTGGCCATGACATGAGAGGCTGTTTATCATTGTAGCCGCATCTCTTTCGTGTGTAACAGATATCTTTGAGCACTGAACGATTTATTCAGACGAGTTTCGGCCAGGAAACGCACAACGCGCATGCACGGGCAAAAAGAGGGCTTTCTGGGTAATGAAGTATACTCGTGCACACAATACCCATAGGCAAGGGCACCCTTTCTCAGAATAAAACTTCATTATCCACAATCAATACGTGGGTAAGCTCAGCAATTGCATTTCCTGCTATTCTGTCCTTAGCCTTAGCTCCCGCGATCCCTCATTCAAGACTACTTCTCTTTGGCAAGTGGCCGTGCGTTATCCTATTGTGAGGACATTTGTGTGCATCATTTTCGGAATATTTTGAAGGCAATACAACAGCAAACAGCCCATCGATAGCGAACGTGAGGGTGGAGGCGTGGTAAACAGCTAACCCGCCCAGAACAAAGGTAAAAAAATAAAAACAAAATTAGAATTCAGTTTTGTGTAAAGTTACATTAAACATATGTTTGAGTGTGTCTGTATATATCAATCCAAGTTAATTTAAATTTGTTTGCTCGTTTACGAGTGCCGTGGATAAAGTCCCCCCGGAAATTAATTAAATTTAACTTAAATGTACAGTGGTACCTCGAGATACAAGCTTAATCCGTTCCGGAACTGAGCTCGTATGACGAGATTCTCGTAACTCGAGCGGACGTTTTCCATTGAAATGAATGGAAAACAAATTAATTCGTTCCAGCCCTCTGAAAAAAACACCAAAAACAGGATATTGGATTGGAAAAAATGTTTTATTTCTTCTAATTCGCCATCTATTAACAAAGTAACACATAACTAGTGGTTTAATAGTAATAAAATGTGTTTAATCTAACTAAAATTAGGCAGATTTCGCCGACTCGAGACAGTGACCTTTGGGGGCGTGGGGGGGTCCTTTTTTTTCCACGACAACGCACTCGTAAATGGAACAAACAAATTTAAATTAACTTGGATTAATATATACAGACACTCAAACATACGTTTAATGTAACTTTACACAAAACTGAATTCTAATTTTGTTGTAATCTTTTGTTACCTTCGTTTTCCGGGTTGGCGGTTTGCCACGCCTCCACCCTCACGTTCGCTATCGATGGACTGTTTGCTGTTGTATTGCCTTCAAAATATTCCCAAAATGATGCACACAAATGTCCTCACAATAGGATAACGCACGACCACTTGCCAACGACAAATAGTCTTTAAAGAACGATCGCGGGAGCTTCTTTCCTTGGAATGAATAACAGGAAATACAATAGTTGAGCTTACCCACGTATTGATTGTGGGTAATGAAGTTTTATTCTGAGAAAGGTTGCCATTGCCTATGGGTGTTGTGTGCACGAGTGTACTTCATTACCCAGAAAGCCCTCATTTTGCATGGGCGTTTCCTGGTCTTAGGAGAAACTCGTCTGAATTAATCGTTCCGTGCTCGTAAATATTGTTATACACGAAAGATATGCAAAAAAGACCTGGCTTGGTCGCATCACGAAATTTTGATCGCATGACGGGCGAATTATTCGATCGAAATTTCCGCCGTAAGACGAGAATTTTGTATGACGAGCGGTCGTATGACGAGGTACCACTGTACTTAGATTACTAAACACACAAAACATTTAAAAATACGTTTTAATCTTACATTACACAAAATTTAAACCTTCATGTGCAAAAACCAAGGCAAAGAGGTTAATGTATTCCATCACGGCTTTCGAGGCGAACTTCCTGCTTTTCCATACGAATTGGCGAGCTAGCTCAGTTACGCGTACACTACTCATGTTTTTCGATTATTTCGTGCTTAATATCGATTGTCATCATACGCCTTTTCTTTGCACTAAACTTCACTGCACCGGCTTACTTTGGATCCATTGTTTCCCTTAATTCTGCACTGACTAAGGCGAAACAAACCCGGAAAAAAATGCAACGCTCCGCCCAGTGCTCGTAGATATCTTTGCATGAGGGAGATGGGGCAAGAGACGTGCGGTGAAATCATAAAGCAGCCTCTTGCGCCCTGGCGAACTGGCTGTCTCAAATGCTCAGATCTCAAAATTTGTCTCGTATCTCAAGGTAAATTGCTCGGAATTTTACTTGTATCTTAAATTCCTCGTATGTCGGGGCACTCGTATGTCAAGGTATTACTGTAAATGTTTATGAAAATGTATACCAAAACGATGTGTGGATACTGAACTAAGCAGTACTTGTTATAAAATAAATAATTTGGAATTTTGGATAAAACAGAAGCCGCAGTAATGTAATTGCAATTGGAGGTGAATGTAGTCATTGTGGCGCTTTACTCTCATACAAGAGCAAAAAGACTGTCACTTCGACACTGAGCAGGCATTTCCAGAGCTGTATACTGGCAAAAGTGAGGATCGTCAAACATCTATTTTATCATATAAAGGATGTAAATGTTAATACACTCTTGTTTAAGTTGGATTTCATTACAAAAGACAGGCTGTAATTTGTTATCATAAATCACCCCTCCTCCTCCCAACTCGGGAGTACCGAGTGAGTCCTCACAAATAAAATATGAAATTTCGGGATTGCTTCGGGCTTGGGCCTGCAAGTCAAGTTAATTCCTCGGGTTCGGTCCAGGTTGGGTTTTTGGACCCCCGGGCCGGGTCGGGTGAGATTTTTTCGGCCTGATCTTACCTCTACATTTTTGGCATTAAATGTGCTCCAATAAGGAAAAAAATTCTATGAATAATCATGAACAGGGAGGCTGTGTCGTCTTCTTCTAATTTCTTTTTACTGTTCCGGAGCAAGCAAGTAATTTAGGAAGAATGAAAGGGAATCTGACTTTTTTTTTTCGCAGTCCACAAGTGCCCAAAGCGTGACTGACGTGCTCGAACATTGAGTTGAAGGTGGCAGCTCCTGGCGGAGCGGGAGCTGTCAGCACTCGAGCACTCAGCGGCATGCTGACGCTGCAGTGTCCACAAAAAAAAAACAAATTCACACGTACACACACACCTCCAATGCTAATATGTGCAGTCATGCAGGATTAAAGCACAGATGTTTTGGGGGTACTTTCAAACCCAAGAAAAAGAAGAAGCGTAATGTTTGGAGAGCTTTCCGAGTGCGCTGATAAATAATTCCTGACTTGAAATTTCAAGCACCTCTCACGTTGCGTTTTTTTTTCTCTACACTCATCCCAACCCAGTGTGACTTGACTGATATTTTATTCAGCTTGTTTATTATTTCATGTTTAGCACACAGCCTAGAGATACATGGGTAACAACTGAGGTCCACCCTTCTCTCGCACCCTCCCAAATGTAGGAAAGGCATGTTTCAAAGGGACGTGTTTACAGAGCCTGGTAAATGGATTTGCAGAATTTGTTATGGGATGTGTTGGTCCATCGTACTTACATACACTGTTTACAAACACTGCAAAATTGTTTCATTGTCTGAAGTCCATTCAGATGGAACGTCTCATGTCTCCAGTCAGGCAGGATTATCAAAATTGTTTAATTTTGCTAAAGGCATCAATATTGAGCGAGGGATTTTCTTAGTAAATTTTATATTGTTTTCTTTGAAGCCAAAAGTTTTAATACATTTCCTTACTGTCGATAGCATTTCCTTTGAACTGTATAATTTCGGTCACACATTTTGGGTGACCTTCCACAAGCTTCTGACAGTACTCTGCTGGAATCCTGGCCCATTCCTCCTGACAAAACTGGTGTCATTGAGACTATTTTTTACTATTTGGGAAGTATGATGAGGGTCATTGTTCCTTTGGAAGACTAATTTTCACCCATGTTTTTAGCTTCCTGGCTGATGTCTTGATATGTTGTCCTAAAATCTTCATGTAAAATTAATATTCCGTGCTGCCATCTTTTTTACAAATACAGTAATACCTTGAGATACGATCTAAATGTGTTCCCGAACCAGGCTCGTTTGTCGATTTACTCGTATCTCAAATCAACTTTTCCCATAGAAATGAACTAAATACAAATTAATTTGTTCCCAACTTCTGAAAAAAATACCAAAAAACAGGTTATTGGAATGGATTTTTTTTTATTTGTTCTAATTTGCCATCTACTAAGAGAGTAACTAATAACTATCTAGTGATTATGATATTGAATAATAAAAATAGACATTATTCAGTACAATGACTTGTACGGGAGGGCAGAGAGAGAGAGAGCGAGAGATAGAGACAGACTTTTTGCACGGAAACACGCTCGTAACATGACATAAACAAATTTAAATGAACTTGGATTACGATACAGACACACTCAAAAATAAGACTAATCTAACCTTACACTAAACTTAATTCTAATTTTGTTTTAAATTTCTTTTACCTTTCTTCTCCTGGATTGGCTCTGGATCTCCCCCCTGACTTTCAGTTTTTAAAAGGAACCTATTTAGGGTTTGCTTTTGTCTTCCCTTCCAAATATTCCGAAAATGACCTACACAAATGTCCTCACAATAGGATGATGCACGACCACTTGCCAACTTGTCTGGGTAGTACTCATCTCGTATTGGCGAGCAAGCTCTGCCACGCGTACACCACTCATATTTTTAAATTATTTCATGACGAATATTGATTGTCATAATACGCCTTTTCTTTGCACAACTCTTCATTCCACCACCTTGCAGCTTGCTGCAAGGCTCCACCCAGTGCTCGTAGAGATCTTTACACAAGAGAGTTGAGGCGAGAAAGACTGAAATCATAAGCAGCCTCTCGCGTCTCGGTCACCTGACTGTCTCGTATGCTCGTATCTCAAAAAAGGCAAATATTTGCTCGGAATTTTACTCATATCTTAAATTCCTCTTGTGTCGGGCCACTTGTATGTTAAGGTATTACTGTAGCTACAGTTCCGTCTGCAGGGAAAAAGCGCCATAGTATGATGTTGTGTAGGTGGTAGAAAAAGTTTTTTGCGAGTCGCTCCACATTTCCACAGGCCCCTCGAGATTATTGTCTAACAAGGGGGTGCTGGCCGATAAATTTGAACACTAATTAACTGTATTAAAGCTCCATGTATGATTATACATTGTTTTGAGAACGTACCCTCGCCTACTATACCACCTTTACATCTGAAAACAAGGCCCAGAGAGGCCTAGGCCCAGGTGCACCACCAGTCCCTAATTTCCGCCCCTGCTACCTCCTCCGCACTTCATAGTAATCTCAGTATATCTCGGTATAGTAATCTCAGGTTTTCAAGCTTCCCCCTTCCTTCCGATGTAAATTACCTCTAACCCATACCCCAAAACAAGGTGTTAGAACACTGTGACGATGAATGGCAGTCGAGGGAACAAAAAAAGCATCTTGGAAATGCTGGTCCCTCCTAGCCTATGGGCCAGCTGGGTGTTGAGAGACAGCCTAGGGGAGGCCACCACTAATTGAATCAACAAAATACAAATCTGTAATTATAATCTCGTGCATCCCCAGGGGTCCGCATATCACAGTTTTAGATTCATAAATTGAAATGTAATTGTTTATTTGGAAGAAGGAAGAAAAACTAGATGGGAGGTGGGGTACTCAGTGTAAATATGTAAATACTCTACAATATCACCATTTCACTTTTTTTTTATTAATAGTCTCCATCCCCTAGGTGATACAAAGCATAGTTTGGGGGTCCCTGCTTTATTGAAAAAAATGCTTGGGCAAAAGACAGTGTAAATATGTAATTACTTTAGAACATAATTAAACATTTAATCTGGTGCACCCACCAGCGCTGCACTCGCACCAAGTAGGGGCTTTGTGGTTTGAATTGTATTGCTCCATTGGGAGACAAAAAAAACATTTTAAGGGAATAAAGGTAATGCAATATGTATTAATGTGCGCCCTGTTACAATATAACAAATATGAAGAACAAATGCTTATGGCTGCCTATGTAAACTATTGTCCCTCCAAAATTATTTCAAGGAACAGCACTATTTTGAGCCAACAAAAATCCAAATCGAATAGGCTACATTCAAAATAATACGTTATTGCAGGGGTGGCGAACCCGGCCAAAGTTAATGCTTCTTTTGATATTTTGTATAGTATATACCAGACAATTGACCGGGCAATCCGGTCCTCGAGGGCCACTGTGGGTGCAGGTTTTTATTCCAACCAATCCAGAACAGCCAGTTTAACTCATTAGATTTCTGCTGAAACAAGAAGCACCTGACTGCAATCCACTGATTGAACTTCTAACATACCAGATTGGTGGAAAGGTTTCCTCTTATGGGATGGAACGAAAATCTGCACCCACTGCGGCCCTTTGTGGAATTAATTTCCCAGGTCTGGTATATACTATGGCTCTTTGAGTTACGATCTCGCTGCGTCGTCGCGGCGCGATCGGGAATATATTGGACCCATGCGCGGGAGACGTGAGTTGACTCGAGCCAGTTGGCTTCAAACGACATTCTTTCATAAATCAACAGGGGTCTACAAATCCACAATGGCCTGGAAACAAAACGGCAGCATGCTACGCGCACGCACAAACAAAAGAACGATCCGGCAATGGTCCTCTGACTCATTGCTCCTTAAATAACAAAAACAGGAAGCAATCAGCAGATTGACTGCAGCTGCTTCCCTGACGGCACGTCAGGAGGGACAAAACAGGCCACTCCTGACACTTTGCATTGTTTCATGTAAATAATAAATTATTATTATTATTTTAAATAGCAAATTGGATATTTTTATGCTCCTTCTGACGTAAAGTGTGGCTCTTTGATTTTCACAGTTTAAAATTTTGGCTCTTTGTGTCTAACTTGTTCGCCACACCTGCCGTATTGTGTAAAGAATACCATCAAAAGTCTCATTATAATTCAACCAATTATGGAAAGAGTTGCAGTTTTCAGCATAAATTATAAAATATTTTAAAATGACCACGAATTGTGCCTTACTTTTTTAACATTGCAAAAGCTTGACTTGTCACTTACCCAGGTTTGGAATCAATTGTCATGAAATAAACCAGATTGTTGTGGAACCCGTATGTATAGCGACCCATAAGCACGTGTTCCTTTCTGCTTACTCTGGCGTTCTGAAACTTGCATGGTTTGTTTTACATTGTGACTCGACAATCAAATAAAATTAATGTAAATCTTATTAAATAAAATAAAAATTTAATCTGAATATTATACTTTCATTATCAATTCTTTCATATTAGTCATACCTCTACTTACGAAATTAATTGGTTACATAACTTTTTTTGTAACTTGAAAATTTCGTAAGTAGAGATGTACTTTATATGTAAATTCTCGACACTCAACTACCAACTAAACCCTTTAAAATTGGCCAAAGTGTCCCAATTTTGGATGAAAAATGTGAGGAAACAAACAAAAAATGAGAGAAAATTAGAAGCAAAGGATTTATTAATGCCTTAAAATAAATAAAGCATATGAAAATGTGCCCTTCGCCGCTGAAATAGTTCCCTCCGTGGCATTCTAATGGGACAGGTGATACCCGCGTTTGTTCGCCAGATGGCTCCCACTTTGTGGTACTAGATTTTAGACTTTTACGTGTGCCCTATGTGTGTGTATGTGTTTGTGTGTGTGTGTGTGTGTGTGTGTGTGTGTGTGTGTGTGTGTGTGTGTGTGTGTGTGTGAAAGTATGTGCCTCGTTGCATTTGGAAGGTTTTTAATCGCTTAATAAGGGTAATTGCAATCATTAAAAAGGAGAGCATTTAGCTGGGGTGGACAAGTATAGAAGAAATAATCTTGAAACATGGATAGTGGTTGTTGTGAGACAGCCAATTGAATTGAATTGAATGCTTTTATTGTCAATATATGAGATAGAATGAGAGCGATGAAATGAGAGCTTAGTAGAGGGTAGCGATGTTCTAAAGTCAATGCATCTGCGAAAATATTTTCAAAATAAAATAACAAATAAGGAAATGCATTTACTTTTTGAGCGATTTCGTAACTTGGATCTTTTTTGTATCTCAAGTCACTCATTTGCATAAAAAAATTGTAACCTGAACATTTCATACTTAGAGGCATTCATAAGTACAGATATGACTGTATTGTCTCTCTTGAAAAGCTTAAAGCAGACGTTGGCAATTATTCCACAAAAGGCCGCAGTGGGTGCTGGTCTTTGTTCCAATCGATGGAGCACAAACAGTGTAATCAATGAGGGTTCTGCTGAAACAAGCAGCAACTGGCTGCAATCAACTGATCATACTTGTAAGACACTGGATTGATGAAAAGGTGTCATTTTCTTCGGTTGCACTAAGAATTTGCACCCACCGCCGCCCTTTGTGGACTATTTGCCGACCCATGAATTTAAAGGAAAATGTCATATATAAATGACTTTTACCCCTGTGTGCCAGCACATTGTAAGTCCATGACAGAACATAGCACGCTGCACTCATTTTTTTCATTATGCATGTAAATATTTGTGTTCTCATCACATCTCATTTTCTGAACCGCTTTATCCTCACTAGGGCTGCGAGGGTGCTGGAGCCTATCCTAGCTGACTCCAGGCCAGAGGCAGGGGACACCCTGAATTGGTGGCCAGCCAATCACAGTGCACAAGCCCACACTCATACCTAGGGGCAACTTAGAGTGTCCAATCAGCCTACCATGCATGTCTTCAGAATGTGAGAGGAAACCGGAGTACCCGGAGAAAACCCACACAGGCCCAGAGAGAACATGCAAACTCCACACTGGTGGACCGACCTGGATTTGAACCTCGGTCTCCCCCTGTGAGGCCGACACTTTAACCACGGGCCGCCCAATATTTGTGTTGTCAGTAATAATCTTTCTTTAAGGTTACTCACATACATGAAAACTGTCCAATGCAATTGAAATTCATGCAAATTCAATGACGTTTTTATGACTTATTTTATGAAATCTTCCTTATACAGACATAATGAAAGCTATGGCAACAAGTTAGTGGGCAATCACCCTTTCAGAGCTTTGATGGCAAGGAGATAGATGTCCTTTCTAATCAGTTTTACATGCAATAAATTAAATGGAAAAAGGTTAAGGACCACTGCTCTAAATTGTTCCTAGGCATGATTGTAAATGGTTGTCTGCCTGGCCACCAATTCAGGGTGTCTCCTCCCTGTTTCCAATCTTTGGATAGAATAAACTGCAGCACAATCCTTGTGAGGATGAGCGGTATGGAAAATCAATGAATGTCATATGTTGTCCCCCACCTGGTACTCGGACGTTTCGTCCCCGGACGTTTGGTCGACCGGACGTTTGGTCGCCGGGTTGTTACTGTTGAAACCAGCTCTCAAAATTATAATCATGAGAGATAGAGAGAGAATGAGTGTAATATCTAAATATCTAATATTAAAATATCAAAAGTAAACTCTCTGTCATAGTTTGACAGCGAGCAAACCCGGCGACCAAACGTCCGTACTACCAAACGTCTGTTCTACCAAACGTCCGGTCGACCAAATGTCCGGTTGACCAAATGTCCGGGGACCAAACGTTCGGAGACCAAACGTCTTTCGACGAAACGTCCGGTCACGCCCCCACCTAAATGGAACCCATGCATATGTATAGATTTCTTCTTATTTAAAAATACAAATAAACCAGTGTGCATTTATTCATTCATTCATCTTCCATACCGAACATCCTCGAAAGGGTTCCGGGGGTTGCTGGAGCCTAACCCAGCTGTCTTTGGGTGAAAGGCAGACTACGCCCTTGACTGGTCACCAGACAGTTGTAGGGCACACAGAGAGACAAACGAACGTCCACACTCCCAATGATGCCGTCACCAGCGGGAATTGAGCCCGCGCCTGCCCGCACCGAAGTCAGGCGAGTGAACCTGCACACCACAAGGTGTCATAATGTATCTATTGTGTCTAATTGATTTTCATTTTAATTATTTATTTATTTTCTGAAAAGGCGACCTGGCGGGTGAGTGGTTAGAGCAGGGATTGACTTTAAAAATTTGACAGGCGGGCCGGTTCAGCACAAGATACGATGCATATAAAAAACTGCATCCGTTAACAGTACAAATGAAACATAAACAGAAAAAAAAGGACTAAAGTATGAATATACTCATCACTCATATGGGATTTATGGGGTGATTTCCTGGTTTTCATCAGACTAAAGGTCTGTTCACACAAATGTAGAGCCAAATAACACCAGAATCCTCTGTGCCATCTTCTGGATGTTTGGAAATTTGGCTGCACTTAATGAAGGCTAAATTTCAGGGACTTTCAGGGAGTTGAACTTGTCACATTGGAGATCAATCAGTTCCAACTGCAATTCCTGTGGAACCGTTTCCGGGTGTTGTGAGAAAGGACATGACACCAGCTGTCATTTTTTTCAAAATCACAAAACTGACGGCAGAATTGCTCATGCAGGTCATCCAATGATTTCCTGTATTTTGACCGCATAAAAAAATGATTAAAAAAAAAAAAAAAATTATAATAATTTGGACGTCGGCGGGCCGGATTAAAAGGCCTAATGGGCCGTATATGGCCCGCGGGCCGTAGTTTGCCCATGTCGGGGATAGAGCGTTGGCCCCACAAGTGTGGGGTCCTGGATTCAAATCCATGTCGGTTCACCTATGTGGAGTTTGCATGTTCTCCCCGGGCCTGCGTGGGTTTCCTCTGGGTACTGTGGTTTCCTCCCACATTTCAAAATATGCATGGTAGTCTGGTTGGACACTTTAAATTGTCCCTAGGTATGGGTATGAGTGTGCATGGTTGTCCGTTTCCTCGTGCCCTGCGATCAGTTGCCCGCCGAATCAGGGTGTGCCCCACATCTGGCACGGAGTCACCTGGGATAGGCTCCAGCACGCCCCTCAACCAATCAATATTCTCTGACTTTTTGTAGTCCTTCTTTGAGGATTGCAAAAAATATATTTTGATATTATTTTAGCAACGAACATGAAATACAAGGCAAATTATATACATTTGCAGGCCTGGTCCTGAGTCTCAAGTTTGAATAAAAAGGTAACAAACACGTCAATATTTAATCATTTATTACTGCCTTGCACCATCTTAAAGATCCTTGTGCAACCCACAAATTGGGAATCCCAAGCAAGTTGTTTTTCCTCCTGCTTTCCTCATGGTATTGGTAACTTTAGAAAGTAGAAGGCTTTTTAATATTAGAGCGCACAAGTTTTAATTGAAGCGCAGTTTTCTGAACCGGCACTCGCCTCGCACACCTACGTTCCAGCCATGCAGATATGAAAGGTTAAAAAATCTGAATGCCCTTGGCTGCTTCTCAAGTATGTTTTAACCCTTGACATGCAGTTCGACGAGGTATTGTGCAGACTTTGCCGTGTTGCATTTTCTTGCGGTTTGTACTGTACACGCAGTGTCTTCAAGGGCTTCTTGCATTATTTTTGCTACTCGGGGCAATCAGAGGGAAGCAGGAGGATATTCTTGTAAAGGACACCTGAGTTTTTCTTTCTATCTATTCATGATTGACAACTCTAACATATGTCATATCATGAGTCAAAGTTGTTGTAAGAGGTGAATGTTGAGAGAATAAGTCTTAACTGAGCTACCAGTGGGCGGCACGGTGAATGAGTGGTTAACACGTTGGATTCACAGTTCTGAGATTGCAGGTTCGATCCCAGGTCAGTCCTTACTGTGTGGAGTTTTTATGTTCTTCCCGGGCTTATTTTTGTTTTCTCCGGGTACTCCGGTTTCCACCCGCATCCCCAAAACATACAGTGTAGGCTGGTTGAACACTAAATTGCCCCTAGGTATGAGTGTGAGCTTGAATGCTTGTCCATCTCCTTGTGCCCTGCGATTGGCTGGCCACCAATTCAGGGTAAAAAGTAGTTGCTGGGATAGGCTGCAGCACCCCCTGCAACCCTTGTGAGGATACGCATTTTATAAAAGGAATCAATGAATGAACTACCAGTTCAAAATGGCCTTTTAAACTAATAAATTAAACTCATGCACCTGCACGAGCAGGAAATGTTTTTTGAATGTTTGTTATTCAGTTTAATAAATACTTTTCTTACCATTTTTGATTTTCTCACATCTTTCATATAAAATTGGGAGACGTTCATTATTTTCAAAGGGTTTAGTTGCAAGGTTTTTTTTTAGGTTCAGGTTACAAAACCAGTTCTGGAACCAATTAAATTCGTAAGGAGTATTATATGTAAATGTAAAAAAAATGTAAGTAGAGGTTCCACTTAATATATATTTATAAGTCTTCTTAGGCATGGCTGTTGAGTGTGGTTAGCACATTGGCCTCACAGTTCTGGGATCGTCGGTTTGATTCCAATTCAATCCCAGGTCGGTTCTCACTGTGTGGCGCTTGCATTTTTTGACCGGGCTTGCTTGGGTTTTCTCCGGGTACTCCAGTTTCCTCCTACATCCTAATAACATGAATGGTAGGCTGAAAACTCTAAATTACCACTAGGTATGAGTGTGAACATGAATGGTTGACCGTCTCCTAGTGCTCTGCAATTGGCTGGCCGCCAATTCTGGCTGTCCCCCGTCTAGTGCCCATAGATAGTTGAGATAGGCTCCAGCACCTCCCGTGACCCTTGTGAGGATGAGCGGTTCGGAAAATGAATGAATGAATATCTGGAGCTGTCAATCTGTCTTTAATTTCCTTGTGATCCAATTGGAGTCATAAAATTCCTCTCCATCCAAATGTCGAAAACTCATCATTTCAACGATCCATCAGTCAAGTAAATTCTGTTGCCAAAATGCATGGATGATTTTATAATCACAAAATAAACACACACAATTGGGCAACGCATGTGGCGATCTGCTTTTCCTAACTCATGAATTTGCACACATGATGATGACAGCGCTGACTGGCAAATCAGCATGGTGACGCGTGTCGGATCTCGTTAGCGCGGGAGCATATCTGCACTGTTTTCACCTTGTCAGAAACTCTTTGAACGACCTCTGTTGTCCCCGAATGAACTGGTTCCACTGGGTCGAACAACTATGACTGTCAATGGCAGTTAACAAGCAAATATTTTATGTTATCAGATGCTATTGCTCTGTTGACGTTCGTGTGTCTCCATAGTTGACCAGATAATAGTCTGTCATTACCGATACCTGAGCCTCCCTAATTTGGCCTTCTGAATGTATAAACTGTCACAGGCGGAGAAGCACTGGTGATGCCCTCGTCATGTTTTTATGATTCTTAACAAACGTAACATTTTGACTTCAATTTCAACTCCACGTCATGCAAGAACCAAGTTTATTGCTGTTATTTTAGTAGCATTAATGACAAAATATCACAGGGACTTATATCAATACAAGTCTAAATAAATACAAATAAATGATAAATGGTGAATACATATAAAAACATGAAATATTGTTGTTTTCTACATCTATCTATGCCAAATAATGAAGCTTAAATCATCATTCAGCATACTTATTTTAATATCGTAATTATTATTATTAGCGGGGGCTCAGTGGGCGAGTGCACGTCCACCACACATTTCTGTGATGCAGGGTTCAATCCCCAGTGGGTTCTAACCTCTCTCTGTGGAGTTTGTTATGAATCGGCATGCCGATTAAAGATGGAATCACAACAACTAAGGAGCAAAGGAGACGGTATAAAAAAAACTAGAACTTATTCAACAAAACAGCACGCCAAAAATGGGAGTATCAAAAAGAGATAACAAAACAGAACGACTGAGTCGGTGAATAAACTAAGGATCAAAAGGTACAACAAAACAGCACTACCGAGTCGCAAAATAAACTAAGGATCAAAAAGCACAACAAAACAGCACGACCGAGTCGGCGAATAAATTAAGATTTTCAAAGTACGAAAACACAAAATAAAAATGTCAAAAGTGACAGCAAGGTGTTGGACAAGCAGGGCGGTGAGCAAGGGTAAGGTACGCAATACCCCAACAATCCACTGGCTGTGGCGGGTGTCATAAAATGGCTGTGTCAATCAGATGCAGGTGTGCTAATCCCGCCCCACCTCGTTGTCTTAATCAGCTGTTGAAAAGACACGTCATTGTAGGCAACAGAACATGACAAAATGTTCCCCCTTAATTGAGGGTGTCCCATTCATACTGCTCATAGTTGGCTGGGATAGGCTACAGTACCCTCGCGACACTTGTGAGGATAAGTGGTATGATAAATAAATGAATTAATTATTATTACTCATTTTCCTTCATGCGCCGCCCGGCAGATGAGTGGTTACCGCGTCGGCCTCACAGTGGGGGTCCTGGGTTCAAATCCAGATCGGTCTACGTGTGTTGAGTTTGCATGTTCTCCCCGAGCCTGCGTGGGTTTTCTTCGGGTACTCCGGTTTCCTCCCACATTCCAAAGAAATGCGTGGTAGGCTGATTGGACACTCTAAATTGCTGGCCACCAATTCAGGGTGTCCCCCTCCTCTGGTCAGCTGGGATAGGCTCCAGCCCTAGTGAGGATAAAGTGGTTAAGAAAATGAGATGAGATGAGATAGGATTTTTTTATAATTCTATATTTTCATGACTAAAAAACTACTACTAAATAATAAATTACTATATTTTTATTAACTATATAAATGTGCATCATATATTGATTCTTTGCGATTGGCTTGCAACCAAATCAGGGTGTCCCCTACCTACAAAGAACCCAAAGCACATGATTACTATCGCTAGCCACATGAAATGTGGTGGTCCGAAGCTGGCCCCCCAGGCATCGGTTTAACACCTGTGATTTTGAATGGGATTAGGTACTTTTAAAAAATAAAATAAACTCCATTTAATGGAATACTTAATGTGGAAATCGTGATGCCCCTGATTAAATTGATGAGACCTTTAATTTAGGGCTTTATGAATAATAAAGTGGAGCGATAAAGCCACAATCATTCCCATCCACAATCACTGTGGTGGCCAATTTTGAGTGATCATCCAAGCATGTTTTAGAAAGCTAAGTAGCTGGAAAAAGCCCACACGGACGAGACAGGGGGAAAACAACTTTTGGCGTTTATTTACTGTCAAATATTTGCCACTACAGGAAGGTTTTCATCCTATTGCAAAAATCAATGCAGCATTTTGTGTTTATAAATAGTCACAGGCGCTTTTGACACCTTTTTGTTATCTCCTACTTGAGATGAAAGGTGTCTTCAAGTGTGAAACCCTCAAAGCTGCAGCAGTAGCAGGGGGTGGAACAAATTCCAACTATTGTTAAAAAATGGTGAAGACGAAAGAAAGTGCATCTGAGCGCTGACGCTGAAGGAAAGCGGCAGAGCTGAAAGGAGTTGGCGGCGCAGAGCCAGCCTGGAAATGGAGGTCATCGATGTGTTTGTTTGGGGATTAGAAGCAGATTACCACTCTAATTCCCTCCTGGAGTCTGCATAATTGAAAAAAAAACGGAAAGTCTGAGGAGGAAGATGAAGGAGGAGGACAATCAGCTCAAGTTCAACATCAAAATTCTATCCTGAAGCTCCCGGGAAAACAAGATTTTTTCTTGTTGTTCCAATCGATTTTGGATACATTTTCATATCCAAAAATGGTGCAAAACACTCACAGAGGCTCCAGCACCCCGTGCGATCATAGTGAGGATAAAGCAATTTATAAAATGAATGAATGAATGAAATTCATTCATAGACGTCAAAATAAATTTTGTTTCACGTTGTATCTCTTTATCTTTTCCCTATTTTGAAATAAATTACTGTATTGTATTTCGTCTTTGTCACCTTGCAGTTTCGTGCATGTCAAGTCTATTTTATCGCATATAAGCCGTACCCTTGATTCAGTCAGCTTTTTTTTGTTACAAATACGGTGTATATGCGAGAAAATACGGTTCATTTTTTTTCTGAACATCTTATCCTCACAAGGGTCACAGGGATGCTGGAGCCTATCCCATCTGACTTTGGGCAGAGGCAGGGGACACCCTGGATTGGTGGCCAGCCATTTGCAGTGCACTAGGAGACGGAAAACCATTCGCGCTCACACTCAAACCTAGGGGAAATGTAGTGTCCAACCAGCCTACCTTTTTTTTAAATATGGGAGGGAACAGACTACTCAGAGAAAACCCACACATGCAAACTCCACAAAGGAGCACCGACCTGGATTCAAATATCTTTGTGTTCTGGGAGGTTTGCGGTCCGTGCATTTTCTAGCGACGCCTTCAGCGAATCAGTCCAACCCTCAAAAACTATTTTATGGCTATAAAACCTCTACTGCAGCTACAGCTGCGACACATAAAAATAATCAATAATAACCTCATACAATTGAAATATTATTTAGGAATATAGCCATATTTTACTCACCAAAAATCCTTTTTAACTGTACACAATATCCATCCTCCTTTCTTTCGTCCTTCTTTTCTATTGCCATCGAAGCTAATGCTAAAGTCGAGCCTGTCGTATTTCTGGCATATGTTTTTATTCGATTTAGTACTGAAAATGTTCGTTGTTCGTACCCTGGCAACAAATAATGGCTGAAATGTGATTGGTTAAATGCTTCAATATGAAAACACACATCTGGAAGCAGTGCAACCAGGGGGAAAAGCAATGAAAGGAAGCTAACAGACAATTTGGAATTATTTAATAAGTATTGATGGACAAAATGTAATATATGATTCAGATATTTCTTAGGCCAGCAGAGAAGGCCTTGAAGGCCCTGACGGCCCGCCACTGTAATGGTACTAATAATAGGGGTGATCTTTGTGTTTTTTTGATTATTGCAGCCATATCTGGTCTACATCATCTGCGATATTTGAGGGATTACTATAACGTTTCTTTTCAATCCGTCACATAATTACGCCAGCACCGTTTTACGTCACCACATTTGTACCAAAATAACAATTAAATAGAAATTAAGCTTGATTTTAATTCTCTATATTATAGTTGAGTTACTCAGATTAAAATACAACATATAGAACCAACATGTCATTTTAGATGGGGTTCCGTTTCAGCAAATATATATTTTAGTGAACTGACTCAGTATTACCAATCGACCTGACAGGTGTAAAGATTAACTGATTAGATTTGGTTACTGGTCTGTGATGTGGGAGATGCATTGGTCTTGAAATCTGAAATCTACAAAGCGGTCATATGATCAAGCAGGTTTACTTGTCAGCGAGATGACATTGGCCAAACCGCAAGATTATAGATGCACATGATGGGAAACTGCAATTTGTTGGATACACAAAGTGATTACAGAAGAACAGGCTACTATCTCATCTCTCATCTCATTTTCTGAACCGGTTTATCCTCATTAGGGTCGCGGGGGGTGCTGGAGCCTATCCCAGCTGACTCCGGGCCAGAGGCGGGGGACACCCTGAATCGGTGGCCAGCCGATCGCAGGGCACAAGGAGACGTACAACCATGCACACTCACACCCATACTTATGGGCAATTTAGAGTGTACAATCAGCCTACCATGAATGTCTTTGGAATGTGGGAGGAAACCAGAGTACCCGGAGGTAACCCATGTAGGTCTGGGGAGATGCAAACATTTGATGCAAACTCCACACAGATGGACATGACCTGGATTTGACCCCAGGACCCCAGAGCTGTGAGACCGACGGGCTAACCACTCGTGCCACCGACCCGCCCCCTTACGATACTATGTTTACTTAAAAAGAGAAACCATTGCTTTAATTTTTTTTTAAGCAAGACAGCTTGCGAGTTAGCCTTCTAGGGTTAGGCTCATCTTACCTCGAGCGAACATGCAAATGTTCTTTTTTAGTATTTAGAGACATTAAGCTGGGAGTAACGTTGAATTGTTTATTCAATTGGAATCCAGTTGTTGTTTTTTCTGCTTTGGAAAGTGAAAAAAACATATTGCCCACACGTACATCGCTTCACCATTTTTTACGTCCACCACTTGTTGATCATTTTTGTTTTCTCCCACAAAGTTTGATAGCAGTTGGCGATCTAAAAACCACCCAATGAATTAATTAAACAATGGGGCATCCGAGAATTTGACATATCATGCTCACTCAATGACGTTGCTAGCATGTGTTTTTGGTCAATTGCCGCTTAAGGGAGTTAAAAAAGTTTAAAAATCAACTTACCGCTCGTATGTAACTTTAAAAAGTTACATACGAGCGGTAAGTTGATTGATACCTTTAGTTTCTAAAAGCATTTCAAGTGGAGATATGTTGGTAGAGATTATTTCAGAGCCGCCAGGCATGCAAATCCATGCGCTGAAGTGCTACAAAAAGAAATAAACACTCTGCGCCCAGGAGCGAATATTACATCCCTGTGTTCCCCATGCTGAGCTCGCGTTTTCACGCCCAATGGATGAGATGTCACTGAAAAAATTGGAGTTTTGCAGGGCTTATTACACGCGTGATTATTGTTCCTCACGCCGTCGTCACGACTCCATCTTACCGTGAAGAGTGTAACAAGGGATGAAGTCATTTTTCTTTTGGGGAAAAGGCAAAGGGATATTTTCAAGATGAAAATTGCAATGTCTTTAAATAGTCGTGAACACATCAGACAAAAACATTTTGTTTAAAAAATATTCGTCTGATAATCACTTTAGATTTTAAAAAAAATCTACAAGCATATTTCTGGGAGAAAGTATAGTATGTTTTTTTCAAAATAAATTCAGGGAGAAAAATCTTTAAGAGCAAATTTGATCATCTCACGTAAAAGATATTTTTAAAATGTTTCTCATCTAACAAAAACATTTTTTTTAGAATATCTACTTGTTTTATTAATATAAGTTTATAGTTTAATATAGTGCTTGGTGAAAGTATTTGCCCTCTTTGAATTTTTCAACCATTCGCCACATTTCAGGCTTGAATCAAAAATATAAAAAAAAATTGTCATGAATCAGCAACAAGTGGGAAACTATCGTGAGTGTAACTACCGTAATTACTCGAATATAACGCGCACTCGAAAATAACACGCAGGTAATTTTGGGCCAAAAAAATCTGGAAAAATGCAGTACTCGAATATAGTGCGCACCTAAAATTTCCCGCTGACGAAAATCAGAAATCTTACCTTTTTTTCTTCGTTTCACAATTGTTTTGTTCAAACAAATTTTTTCATTAGAATCCTTCAAATGAAGAGTTCCTCTCTCTCTTTGTCTGTCCTCTCATATATCTCTTCGTTGAGAATCCTATCAACGTCCACGCTTCCTTCATCCACTTCCTCTTCCTCCCACAACACATCATCCGATTGGCTTTACGAGATGACGTAAAATCCGTGCGTCAAAGTGAGTTTGACAATGCTTTTTTCGATCGAAAATTTGTAATTTATTTTAGTTATTGATTATAACACTGAACTGCGAGAGGGTGAACTGAGACGGGTACGAGGCTAGAGGGGGGCAGTGGTGGTCTCGGCTTTACGAGATGACGTAAAATCCGTGCGTCAAAGTGAGTTTGACAATGCTTTTTCCGATCGAAAATTTGTAATTTATTTTATTCAATTCAATTTCAATTCAATTTATTTGGCAAGAAAAAGCACCAGGCTAAGGGCCATGTAACAAGACACAAAAAAAAAAAAAAAAAAATTAGTTATTGATTATAACACGCACCCCCAACTATTGGAATTAATTATATAGCAAAAATCTGCGTGTTATATTCGAGTAATTACGGTAAGTTTATTGGATATTTTAAACTTTTCTAACACATAAAAAAACTGAAAAGTGAGGCGTGCAATATTATTCGGCAACTTTAATTTCAGTGCAGTAAATTCTGAATTATCCAATGTTGACTGATGTTGATAAGTAGAATCGACCTGTGTGTAATCATGTCTCCGTGTAAATGCACCTGATGTGTGAAAGTCTCAGGGTTCTGCGCAGAGAGCATCCTGAAGACCAAGGAACACGCCAGGAGGGCCCAAGAGACTGTTGTGGAGAAGGGGATTGCCGGATGTAAATACAAATAGATTTCCCAAGCTTTAAAATTCTCAAGGAGCACTGTGCAAGCAAACATATTGAAATGGAAGGAGGATAAGACCACTGCAAATCTCACTCTAAACTTTCACATTGTACAAGGAGAAAACTGATCAGAGATGCACCCAAGAGGCCCATGATCACTCTAGATCAGGGTTGCCCAACTCTAGTCCTCAAAGGCAAGCATATCCAATCTGTTTTCCATATCTCTCTCCTCTAACACAGTGTTTCCCAACCTTTTTTGAGCTGCGGCACACTTTTTGCATTGAAAAAATCTCAAGGCACACCACTAGCTGAAAATCTTCTAATTTAAAACTATGGCGCTTATATTAACATTATAAAATCGTTCTCATCAAAGTTTTACTCACAGGGATTAAATAATTCCCCCCAAATTATTCCAAAATCTATTTTTCCCCCGAACAGCTTTCAGTTCGACTGACTGATGTTAAAATATTTAATTCAACGTTTTTTTAACCTTATTTTGAATTTTGACTTTTTCTCCCAATATTTCCCGAAATGTAATGTGCTCACAGAGACTTTACGTTGCCAAAAGTTGATGCCCCTGAAACCAAACAACTCCCGGTCCGGCGTACCCTAAAAATAGGAAAATAACTTAAATCTCGTAATATTACAACTTTTTTCCTCCCAATATTACTTCAACCACCTAACATTACGAGAAGAGCCGTTCTATGCTCACACAGACTTAACGTCGACAAAAGTTTAAGCCTGGAAAACCAAAGAGCCTCCGGTTTACTTTACATAAAAATAAATAACAAAATGACTTTAATCTCATAATATTATGATTTGAATCTTGTTATAGTACAATCAATGATTTCATATTTCAATTTTAACCTCGTAATAGTTTGATTTTAATCTCTTAATATTGAGATTTCTCTCTTGGATTATTACGATGTATGACTTCTTGTAATTTTCGCGGCACACCTGGGAAACACTGTTCTAACACAACTGAATCAAACAATCAACTCATCAACAAGTTGTCCAGAACCTTGATAACGATACAGATTATTTGATTAAGGTGTGTTGGTGGTGGGAGACATGGAAAACAGAGTTGGGCACCCCTGCTCTAGATGAACTGCAGAGATCTAAAGGTGAGATGGGAGAATCTGTCCCTAAAACAACAATCAGCCGTACACTCCACAAATCTGGCCTTTATGAATTGAATTGAATGTTTTTATTGTCATTTTACAAGGATAATGAGATTTAAAGCTTTCACCACATAGCGCACAAATAACAACAACAAACAGACAAATAAATAATGAATAAATAAATAAGTAGTCTAATCGCAGGCATTCCAGTGGCGTGATTGGTTAGCGCAGTGGTCCCCAAACTATTCCAGAAAGGGTCGCAGTGGGTGCAGGTTTTCGTTCCAACCGGTAAGAGGAAACATTTCCACCAATCTGGTATCCTAGAAGTGCAATCAGTGGATTGTAGTCAGGTGCTTCTTTTTTCAGCAGAAACCTCATTGGTTAAACTGTTTGTGTTGGATCGGTTGGAACAAAAATCTGCACCCACAGCGGCCCTCCAGGACCGGTTTGGAGACCTCTGGGTTAGCATGTCGGCCTCGCGGCTCTAGGGTCCTGGGTTCAAATCTAGGCCATGTTCATCTGTGTGGAATTTGTCCAATCACCTGATTTCGGTCCGAACAGGCGCGATTCCCAATGGTGCCGGTATGATTGTGAGTGCAAATGGTCGTTTGTCTCTCCGTGTGCCCTATGGTTGACTGGCGACCAGTCTAGGGTGTTGTCTCCCTTTCACCCGAAGTCAGCTGGGTTGGCTCCACCCCCCCACCCAAACCTTTCAAGGATTTGCAGTATGGAAGATTAATTAATTAATTCAGAGTGAAGCTAAAATGTGTTTAAAAAGTATGATCTAAAAAATATCTGTGAATTAAAAGTAGTCATCTTGAAAAAAAAATCTTTACATTTGATTTGTTTAAGAAAAACAGGTACTAAACAAATAAAACAAAACTTTGACCATGTGAAATCTGTCACCAGTACGAAAAATGAATGAAGATATAAAAAAAATTCTACTGGTTTCATTTATCGTTTTTGAAGTAAAAATCTTGTTGTTTTTTTCCCCTAAAGTCTTTTACAGAGTTGAAATATTATAATGCAAATATAAAAAATATTTTAAAATGACTTTGATCCCTGACATTTTTCCAATAAGTTGCACATTTGCCTCATGTCATTACACAACTTTTAAATTGCACAAAACCCCCTGATAGATGAAACGGGAAAAGGGGGGGTCAAATCTTGCTTTAACAGGATTTCCGAAAGCGCCTGCAGCTTGAACAACGACGTTGATTTAATGCGGCCAAGTCGCTACCCTCGCATGACGTGGATCTGCTGTTAATCCACCAGACTAAATCCATTCCCTTTGAAGACCAGATGATCTTTCTCTCTCTCTCTATTAGTTGTAGTTCATATCTCTAAGTGAAGTCAGCTTGAAGAAGAGCTGTCGCCTTCTGGCCCCGAACTGACAGACGGGAGACGGGAGAAAGTGAGACGGACAGATGATCAATAGTGACAAACAAATTAGAGTGCGAGTGATTAAGCCGCTCATTGATTGTTGCCTTAAAACACTTGTGGGCAAAGGGATTGCTGGCAACGATCAAAATGTCAACCTGAAGCCGACGTGAATGCAAAACCTCTAAGGAACAATTCCGTCCGAACCAATGTTTTGAAAGATTTGGTAGATCAAAAGTTTGTACTTAGCCCCCTGATATAGTGGTTCACGCACATGACTTTGGTTCTGGCAACTGTGGGATCTATTGTTACGGACGGGGACGGAGGACCCCAAAGCAGGCGAGGGTGCGAGTCTGGTTCGTTCAAATATTTATTTCGATCGTCCGCGAGGCGGGCAAGCACAAGAGGGGACGGCGCAGGCGAGTCGATAGCCGTAGTGGGAAGGTCGGTTGCCGTGGAGTCCGTGTGGCGTGTACTGGTTCGAAGGCGTAGTCGTGGTCCGTGATCTGTGGTCGTTGTCCGTGGTCGTTGTCCTTGGTCAGTGATCCGTGGTCGTTGTCCTTGGTCCGTGATCCGTGGTCGTGGGGGGGGCAGAGCGTGGTCGGAATCCTGGGTGTAAACAAGAGGTCGAGTATCAATAAGACAGGCAGGGAAAAACGCGAGAGGGTACCTCACACCTGGCAGCACTCGAGTCATTAGGGGCTGGACCTGTGATTGGGTGACAGGCGCAACCAGCCACCAGTCTAGTCTGGGGCCTGACATCTATTCCCGCTCACTTGCGGTATGATTGAATGTGGATGGTTGTCTGTTGCGACCAGTCGAGGGTGTAATCTGCCTTTCATCCGAAATCACCAGGGATGGTCTCCAACAACCCGCAAAACCTATACAAGGATGCGTGCTACGTATGAATGAATGAATGTTTGTACTTGAAAGTGTAATTTTCACAACCATATTGCCGCCACACCAGAAAAAAAACGTTATTTGCATGTTTGACTCTTTTGCGTCAATTGACAGAATCAGACAAAAACAATTATAATAAATACATAGAAATAACAACATTTATTTTTAAAAATGAAAATGTTTTTCCCTTATTTTTCACTTCACATATGTTTTTTTTCCCTGTCTTTATTCAAATTGGAAAAGGTAAAAAAGAAAAAATGATTAATAACAGTTTTCCAGTCTTCAATAAAAATGTAAATAAATATATCTGAGCGCTTGCATGGATTTTAGTTGGCTGGAATCGGCCTCTTGTGAGGATAAGCAATTCAGAAAACGAATGAATGTTTAATAAAAGGTGTTTTAAAAAGAAAATACTTACATTTTTTCATTCATTTAACCACTTTAGCCTCACAAGGGTCGTGGGGGTGCTGCAGCCTATCCCATCTGACTTTCGGATACGAGGCGGGGTACACCCTGAATCGGCGGCCAGCGGGGAGACAGACAACCATTCACGCTCACACTCATACCGAGGGACAATTTAGAGCAAGGGGGTCAGACTCGGGTTGGTTCGCGGGCCGCTTTAACGTCAACTTGATTTCACGTGGGCCGGAACATTTTAGATATAATATTTAGATATTTTTTTTGTAAATGGATTAAAAGAACTGGATTAAAAGGCCTGAATATTCAGTTTTTTTATAGATCTAAAACAATGTTTATTTTAGCTTTTTATATATATTTTTAGATTTTACAAAATGATTTTTGAACTAAAAACACAGAAAAAAATGATTAAAAAATTACAATTATTGATTTAAAAGGGGGGTAATCAGGAAATTTAATATACATCTATACTCTTCATTTTAATTTGATCCTAAAACAGAAAGTCGGCACTCATGATTTACTTTCCCGGGCCACACAAAATGATGCAGCGGGCCAGATTTGGCCCCCAGGCTGCCACTTTGACACATGCGATTTAGAGTATCCAACCACCCTACCATGAATGACTTTGGAATGTGGGGGGAAACCGTAGTACCCATGCAGAGAACATGCAAACTCCACACAGGTGAATCAGCCCAGATTTGAACCCAGGACCCCAGAACTGTGAGGTTGACACGCTAACCACTCAGCCATCGGGCAACCCTTGTTGTTTTCAAATTTTAAGAAATACTATTTGGGTTGCCATTGACACCAATAGAATGAGGACTAGCAGCGATTGAATCATGTTAATTGCCGTCAATAGAACGGAAAGCCCTCCCAGTTGAAATGGATTTGACGTGTATCACTTTGACAGCGAACAAGTCCCCAAACACCGGTCCGCAGGCTCGGTGCCGATCCGTCAGAGAAATATTAACGTTTTAACTTCACGCGCACGAGGCACCGTCGACGCTGAAGTATGTAGATTATGAGCCAATGGCACGCTGCACCTCAGGGTTGCCAGATCACAAAGACTTTAAACCAGGGGTAGGGAACCTATGGCTCGGGAGCCACATGTGGCTCTTTCGATGTGTGCATCTGGCTCTTCGCTAACCTGTGAGCTAAAATATGAAACCCGCTGGTGACAGAACTGCATACCTGTCAACCTCTGCCGATAACTGCCCTTATAAATGATTATGATTCCCCTTACAACCCCCCCAAAAACCTTACAAACACCGTACAAGTGTTTGTAAGGGGAATCATAATCATTTATAAGGGCAGTTATCGGCAGAGGTTGACAGGTATGGAACTGAGATACTACGTCCAGTGCTGCTTTAGTCTTCTTTTGTCTTCTTTTTTTTTGCATTAGACTGCTAGAATGCATACTTATTGATTAGCAACTGCATAAGAATGTTGCATACCTGTCAACCTCTGCCGATAACTGCCCTTATAAATGATTATGATTCCCCTTACAAACCCCCAAAAAACCTTACAAACACCGTACGACTCGTACGGTGTTTGTAAGGTTTTTGGGGGGTTTGTAAGGGGAATCATAATCATTTATAAGGGCAGTTATCGGCAGAGGTTGACAGGTATGAATTGTTGTCAAAAGTATTATTTTTTTCCACTTTAAAAGTGGTGAAATTACTAAAATAAAAGACACCCATTTACATGTATTTTGACTTTTAAATTTGGAGTATGGCTCTCAAGGAATAACATTAGAAAATATGAATTGTTTATGGCTCTCCTCGTCAAAAAGGTTCCCGACCCCTGCTTTAAACCATTCACCTCAGAAATATAACCCAGTTCGGAGGAAACCCACCCGATCTGTCAACACTACCTACACATGAACACAGTAACTCATGTGCTCTTCATACGACAAATAAGGCCGGCGCAGCACTGTGTGTATGCCGCGTTTCCAGATTTGGATGTGTCCCCGCTCCAAGACCACCCAACTCAGCTGGTCCTCCTCTAGGGCCGAGTCGCCGCAGCTTCTAGCACAGAAACCTATTCAATGGGCAGGGCCGTTTGATACTATATTGTTTTAAAAAAAATCTTTTCTGAGCTTCCGGACGCCTGAAAAGTGGCTCCTATACCAGGACAGGAGAGAGACTTGATGGAGGCGTTCGTAATATAACATAAACGTTAAGTTTAACTTAAATCAACTTAGATAACTATACACACAATTTAAAAACAAGTTTTAATCTTCCGCTTCACGAAATTTAAACCTTCTTGTGTAAAAAATGTTAATGTATTCCACCGTGGCTTTCGAGGCAGAACTTCCTGTATCTCCATACCTCACAACCGAGTATCCCAGTTTGTTTTTTTAAATTATCAAACCAGCCACGACTCACTTTGAAGTGTTCAGCTGGTGTTGAAGAGTCCCCTTTTTCAGACACTTGCTTTGCTTTCAAGTCCATGTAGATTCATTCCGCTGGCTTTTTCACACATCATCGACTGTCACGCTATCTCCTGCTAACGGTTTATCTTTTATCCATATTAAAAGAAGACTCTCCATGTCGTTATGAAAGTCACTACGCAGCTTGGAAATTATGTTTAGTCCTTTGGAAGGCTTGCTATCCTTAAGAGCACCCTTCTGCTTAAGGATGGTACATATTGTCGAAGCACTCCTCTCGTATTGGCTCAGTCACTTGTACACCATTTTCAGGTTTTTCGGTTATTTCGTGTTTTATATCGATTCTCATCATATCTCTCGTATCTCAAGGCAAATATGTGCTCGGAATTTTCCTCGTATCTCAAATTTTTCGTATGTTGGGGCACTCGTATCTCAAAGTATTGCTGTATGACCAAAATAGTCCCTTGCAACGCAAAGGAAGCTTGTTGATGTGTTTCTTTAGCTTTAGAACTGTAAGTAGCAATCATTGATGTGTGCCACAATCCATTTTGAGAGCAAACCTGGTTCGTTTCACCGTCAATGGCAGTCAATGAGAAACATTGACTTAGGACAATGTTTGTGGGTGGGCAAACTATTCCACAACAAGCCGCTGTGGGTGCAGGTTTTCTTTCCAACCCATAAAGAGGACACTTTTTCACCAATCTGGTGTCCTACAAGTGCAATCAGTGGATTGCAGTCGGGTGCTTCTCGTTTTCTGCAGAAATCTCATTGGTTGGTCTGTGCTGGATCCGTTGGAACATAAACCTGCACCCACAGCGGGCCACCCCGTACTTAGGACTTCATCTTTAGGTCGAAAACTGATCCGCTCCGTTAAGGTCAGCCAGGGGGCCTGCCAAGAACCTAGCCACAGTGGAGTTGCCGTGAAATCCAGGAAACATTGCACGCAAATGGCAAGCAGTATTTTAAGATAAGAGTTCACACCAGGCGATGCACGACATTACCGATTAGTATTCCGCCAGAAGTCGGGCTGATGCAGAGGCTTAATGAATAATTTACTTGATTCATCAAAGATGCTGCAAGAACACCCTGACATCCATGGCTACCTTTTTTTCCCTTTATTTGCCTTTTTTTATAACATCACCCCCCAAAAATGTGCTGTCAGCATTTGAAAAATCAATTATAAAAATTAAACAACTGCAAAACAAGGGGAAAATAATACAAATATAAAATAAGTGAATAAATATTAGCCACCTGATGCTGTAGTGGTTCATTTGCCTAACTTGGGTGCAGGCAGCATGGTCTCGATTTCCACTCGGTGGGGTATGATTGTGCGTGCAAATAGTTGTCCCTCTCTATGTGTGCCCAACATCTGACTTCTGGACAGTTTAGGGTGTGGCCTGCCTTTCGCCCGAAGTCAGCCGAGATAGGTTCCAGCACCCGTGACCTTAATGAGGAAAAACAGCATTGAAAATAAATCCAATGACAGGATTCTCACTTGTAAAGTCAGAATTTAGACTTTAAAGTAAAAAAAATATCTATATGCTCAGGTCAGGTTCATTAATTTCTCCCATTCTCATTTTCCAAACCGCTTTATGCTCACTAGGGTCACAGGTGGTGCTGGAGCCTATCCCAGCTGACTTCGGGACACCCTGAATTGGTGGTCAGCGAATTGCAGAGCACACGGAAACAAACCATTGTTCATGCCCACACTCATACCTAAGGGGCAATTTAGAGTGTCCAATCAGCCTACCATGCATGTCTTTGGAATGTGGGAGGAAAGCGGAGTACCCGGAGAAAACCCACGCAGGCCCGGGGAGAACATGCAAACTCCTACCTACCTTGATTTGAACACCGGTCCCCCACTGTGAGGCCAATATGCTGGTTAATTAATTCATTCATTCATTCATTTTCCATACCGCAAATCCTTGAAAGGGTTGCGCGGGTTGCTGGAGCCAACCCAGCTGACTTTGGGCGAAAGGCAGACTACACCATTGACTGGTCGCCAGTCAGCCATAGGGCACACAGAGAGACAAACGACCATCCACACTCACAATCATACATCCACCAGTTGGAATCGAGCCCACGGTTTCCCACACTGAAGTCAGATGCCTGAATCTCTTGACCACGAGGCGTCCAGGTCAGGTTCAAAGTCATATTTGTTGTGGGCAACTTCATAACTTGTGCTTTGCCATTATTGACTAATCAACAAGTAATGAATTACCAAATGAATTGACAATAAGAGCGGCCCGGTGGTGCGAGTGGTTAGTCCGTCAGCCTCACAGCTCTGGGGCCTTGAGTTCTAATCCAGGTCACATCAACCTGTCTTCTCCTTGTCCCCTGCCTCTGGTCTGGAAACAGCTATAGCAGTTCAGAAAATGAGGTGACATGAGGTGAGATGAGATAGACAACTATTTTGATAGTTGAATATTTTTTTTAGAGACCTTGGCGGCATGACAGCCTAGTGGTTGTCACATTGGCCTCACAGTTCTGAAATCGAGGGTATACGCCCTGGTGGCTCCTTCCTATTATGAGCACATTAAAGGAATTTTATCTAAAAATCATTAAGTGAAGCGGAAGATTTGCTTTTGGCTCACCCGAAATAATGTGGCAGGCTAGTTCTGGCCCCCATGTCACCAGTTTGACATGTGTGTTTAATTTTTCTGTCTTTACGAGTCTTCCTTCCTTCCTTGTCTGTTACTCCTGTTGTGGTTTGTCATCTAAACATATAATACATTATTCACTAGTTTGAAACTTCATCTTTATCTGCGCTTCATGTTTATCAGAGACCGAACTAACAGGAAGGTTTCACAATCATCGATGTGATTAATGCGGTGTGAACGCCTTTTCGCTCGCTGTTTATTGTTGACAATAAACATCATCAAAAATTGCCACCTTATTTCACTTATCGCTTCTTGATAAACGCAGCGCTCTGCTGTGGTAGAGAATTCAAATGATGGTGAGACTATTTCTGGAATGAGGCACGGTTTCCCCCTTTGAGGGAAAGCAGTGGAGCTATTTTGGAAGCACTTCCCAGCATCGGACTTCTCATAAAGTGCATTGCTAGGAAGGACGGTGACCATCAATAAGCGGGAATGCGTCACCATGACAGTGTATTGTCACGCAAAAGGGACTTTATAAAACTAATCTTATACGTTTTATTCTCCTGAATTATTGCCTAAGAATGACCTTCAGACATTTAAAGCCAATGAAATACTTAATAGTTTATCTAAATACTACAAAGTCTATTGAAATACCAACAAAAGTCCCTTTAAAACATTTAAATTTACTGAAATACTCTGTAAAAGCAAGCCAAATGATCCCTAAAGTAATCATAGTTCTTTTGAATGTACTAAAATGCCTCATAATAATGTGACAAATACTTCTAAATCTACTGAAATACTCCTTAATATTTACCTATATAGATTGGAATCTACTAAAATACTGCCTAAGAATGAACTTGATATATTTTAATTTACTGAAATACATTGCAAAGGTTACCCAAATACTCTTAAATCTGTTTCAATAGTCCCTGAAGAATGGGTTTTGATGTGTGCAGTATTTTATTCCAACCAAACAACACGACACCTTTTTTTTAACAATCTGCTGTCTTCCAAGGAGAGTGAGTTCATTGCAGTCAGTCGTTTATTTCGAAACACTGCCTATGCTGGATCATTTGGAAGAAAATGCAGGATTCACAGCGGCTTTTAAGGACCAGTTTGGAGACCCCTGTCCTAAAGAAACCTTATCGGGGGCTGTTTTCCATGAGTCCCTCCTCCAACATACCTGGATCAAATGATCAACTCATCAGCAAGCTGTCCAGAACCCTGAAAACGAGCCTAATTATTTGATTCAAGTGTGTTGAAGGAGGGAGATGTGAAAAACAAAATAGATATGTGCCCTCAAAGACCAGAGTTGGTGACCCCTGCTCTAAAGTGACCTCAATATACTTTTAAATCAAATGGGGTGCAAATGTTTGTGCAACATGAACGGAATCAAAAAATATTCTATCAATTAGTAATTATGAATTAACAAAAAATTTGGCCTTACACCCTGTGGCCCGAACGTTACCAAATACGTGTGCGGTCGATTGGTCGCCGGTCTTTTGGTCGCGGTCTTTAGGGCGCCCGGAAGTTTGGTCGCCGGTCTTTTTGGTCGCCGGTCTTTTGGTCGCGGCCGGCGACCAAACTTGCGGGCGACCTAAAGACCGCGACCAAAAGACCGGCGACCAATCGACCGTGTACCTGCAAAGGGTACAAAGGTATACATGGAAATCTACTGAAATAGTACTTCATAATAATTAAACATTTTTCTTGATAAAAATATCCCTTATTACTTCTTTTTCTCCTGCAGGAAAACATGATTATGAAAAATGCTTCTTGAATTTTTATTTATGATTGAGAATTTTCTCCATGATTTAAAAATATCTCAAATAAATAGGACAAATAATAATTATGATTAATAACTCATTTCCATATAACCATTTCATTCGTTTATTCATTTTCTGTACGGCTTATCCTCATGGGGGGTGCTGGAGCCTATCCCAACTAACTATCTGCACCAGGTGGGAGACACCCTGAATTGGTGACCAGCCAATTCCAAGGCACAAGGGCAACCCTTCATGCTCACACTCATACCTAGGGGAAATTTAGAGTCTTCAACCAGCCTACCATTCTTTTGGGAAGTGGGAGGAACCCGGAGAAAATCCATGCAAGTCTCACACAGTGAGGACCCACCTGGGACCTGGGCTGGAAAATACACGGGAATTTGAGGTCTATCGGTATCGGCTCTTTTTTAAACAGGCCGGACGTTATGAAGGAATCAATTTAAAACTGGCTTATTTAGTCTCAGAAGATGCCATGCTTCTCTTCTCTATCTCTCCTGTCTGCTGTCTCCGGCTCTAACATATACCACCAGCTCCTCGTTAGGTCGGCGTTGTTTCGACTGCTATGCTTCCATTCACGGCACCCTTGATTCAGACAGAGAGACGCAACAACACCAACACAAATTAAACCCCTTAACAATGTTGTCTTGCCACTGAACAAATAAAGTTGAATTGTACATTCAATAACATCCATCAACATAAATTTTTAGAATCCTCAATATATTTTGAATTTGTAATTCATTTGTGTGTATGTGCGTGCACGTGTGCATTTACATATATCTGTGTTATATTTTTAAAACGTTCAGGGCTTGCATTATTAAATATTTTTACCCTTTTACTGCAAATAAATATCAGCTCGAAATATTGGTTATCGGCCTCCTCTAACTACTAATAAACGGTCCTGAAAAACCCATATCGGTCGATCACAAAAAACACTTTATTTTATTCCTACTTGTAACATTATTTCACTTTACTCTGCAACACTGACTTTATTTGTTCTTCTTGTTTTGCCAAAACCGTTGCTTCCATCTAGGAAAGTCATAGAACTTGATCAACTCTGAATTTATGAGAATTATGCTTGTTTTTTGCTTGAATGAAGGGAATGTGAACAGATTGAACATCTTCCACGTGTTTGCTTTGGCCTCGCTGTTTGTTTGTGAATCAAAAACCCATCTGGCGTGATGATATAGCCTGGCTTGAGGTCCGTGATTGTTTGTTTTTGTGTCTGGCAAAAGTAAAACCTGGCTCATTTCTGGCTCCAAATAAAAACAATAGCAAGCAGATGTTAGTTGAGTCATAAAGCTCTTGTTTTGTTGTTGTGCGAGGCATCCGTAGCTTTTTCTCACTGGCCATCGTAATCAATATTTCATCCGCAGTCTGGTGATAACATTCTTGTGTTGGCTTTACAGGCTACACAAGTGGCTGAAATAATCGATACTGCTGGGAGAGAATAAAAATGCTGGTTGTCATGCAGAGAGTAGCATACCAATGGAGCTTTAAGTATTTGTCGTGCAGGCAAGACAGGAATCCAAAAATTTGCACTACATGGAAATAAATGCTAATGTGCTAGTCATGTAATATCTTTCTCCAAAGTAAACTGCATTTAAAAAGCCTTCACACACCTATTCAAATTCCAAGTGCTGGTGTTTTTATTTTTAAAAAGCTGTATTCCAGGACCATATTTGACTCCTTTTTTAAAGGTATTCATTTAAATATGAATTCATGATTCAGATAGGTAGCTTTGAGTGGTTAGCACATCGGCCTCAGAGTTCTGAGGTCCTGAGTTCGAATCCAGGTCGGTCCACCTATGCGGAGTTTTATGTTCTCCCTGGGCCTGTGTGGGTTTTCTCCAGGTCCTCTGGTTTCTAAGCACATTCCTAAAACATGCATAGTCGGCTGGTTGGACACTCTAAATTGCCCCTAGGTATGAGTGTGAGTGTGAATGGTTGTCTCTCTCCTCGTGCCCTGCGTTTGGCTGGTCACCGATTCAGCTGGGATAGGCTCCAGCACCCCCGCGACTCTTGTGAGCATAAAGTGGTTCATAAATTAAATGACTGCTAGTGATGGCGATAGACAAACCAGATCTGTTTTGAAGGAAAATGAGCAGTTTTTACACCAGGAAGACAATAATTTTGCCATATTAACACTTATAAAGTTGAAATTAAGGAAACAGATCAACAATCCCACTGTTCTAACAGTTTCAATGTTTATAAAACTGTAATGAGTTAACAATATTGGCAGCCATAGGTGGGTAGCAATAGATAAAGTCATTCTTTTAAAAAAGACCTATTTCTGTGTTTTTGTTTTTAACTTAAATTAACTTTGACTGATTTTAACTACCGTATTTTCTCGCATATACGTGTCAAGAGTTGCCTCGGGTGTGCGGCGAAGTCGGACCCAAAGATGCAGGAAGTAGACGAAAACAGGAGTGCTGGTGCACAAAACTGAAGGTTTTAATAAGAACTAACAGAAAAGGCATACAAACTTAGGACTTAGTAAAAATCAATAAAGAAACAAACCTAACGGGGATAGAATGTACACACACTGACAGAGAGACAACATGACCAAACGCAAGCAATAATCCAACAACCAGACATACCAGAACGCAACGTATACACATCACCCAGACAGCACACACAAGGGAGACACGAATACACCTCCACCACAATCCCAAACAAATCGTGACAATACGTCATATTTGTCGCTCAAAAAATGATGACTGAATCCAGGGTATGGCTTATATGCGCACACATTAGACTTGACATGCACAAAACTGCAAGGTGACAAAGACCCCTGAAATGTAAATAGACTTCCTTTAACCATTTTAAAAAATATATTTTTTTACTTGTTTTCCCTTTTCGCACTGTCTCTCAACAATCCACAGGCCTCACATTAGCTCATAGGTGTCAAACTCATTCCAGAAAGGGCCGGGTGGGTCCAGGTTTTCGTTCCAACCCGCCAAGACAACACCTTAGCACAGACCCGGGCAATCCGGTCCTCGAAGGCCACTGTGGGTGCAGGTTTTTGTTCCAACTGATCCACCACAGACAGTTTAACAAATTAGATTTCTGGTGAAACAAGAAGCATCTAACTGCAATCCACTGATTGCACTTCTAACATACCAGATTGGTGGAAAGGTTTCATCTTATGTGTTGGAACGAAAACCTGCACCCAGTGCGGCCATTTGTGGAATTAATTGCCCAGGTCTGCCTTAGCACCATTCTGTTATACCACTGTAATCAGTTGATTGCAGTCAGGTGCTGCTTCTTCCAGCCGACCTCCTCATTGGCCTAACTGCCTGCACTGTTTCAGTAGGGAGAAAAACCTGCGCCCTCTTGGCCCTTTCTGGAAACAGTTTGACACCTGTGCATTAGCTAGAACACAGGTGTCAAAGTGGCGGCCCGGGGGCCAAATCTGGCCCGCCGCATCATTTTGTGCAGCCCGAGAAAGTAAATCATGAGTGCTGACTTTCTGTTTTAGGATCAAATTAAAATGAAGAGTATAGATGTATATTAAATTTCCTGATTTTCCCCCTTTTAAATCAATAATTGTAAGTTTTCAATATTTCTTTTCTGTGTTTTTAGTTAAAAAATCATTTTGTAAAATCTAAAAACATATTTTTAAAAAACCTATAATAAACATTGTTTTAGATCTATAAAAAACTGAATATTCAGGGGTTTTAAAACAGTTCTTTTAATCCATTCATTAAAAAAAATCTAAATATTATATCTAAAATGGTCCGGCCCACATAAAACCAAGTTGACGTTAATGCGGCCCGCGAACCAAGCCGAGTCTGACACCCTTGAGCTAGAAGGAGAAGAATCTCCATGATGCCAGAACGGAGGTTAGCACTATAGCCAGCCAGGGTTAGCAACCACCAGGTCCTACAGGAGAGCATGGCGCTACCCCGACCTGAAAATGGCACGCTCCATGCGTTTACCCGAAATGGGGTATTGACCACTAGGAGAGTTTGACGGTGACTGTCTGACCAATGGGCCCCTTTCCGGGCACTTTTTAATCTTCTCTAGGATCATGGCTGATCAGCTCCAGCTGGTGGTGTGTTCCTGATTCGTGTGCATTTGACCCTCGTACTTCACAGAGTTGTTTTATTGGGTTTTTCCGAATGTCTTTAACGTAATTTTAAGTTGTAAAGTTGTGCGTTTAGGTGCGTTTGTACGTATGTTTACTGAGCCTCCACTCACAATTACATGACATTGGAAAATGTTTTTGCCTTTCTTATTTTTTTTAATGGTTTAATAAATAATTTTACCATATTTTTTTGCATACATTCATGTTTGCATTTCTTACAAAATACATGTACTTTTTTCATTTTTAAAAGGGTTAAGGGGTAGTATTAAAGATACATTGATTTTGTATGAGGCGGCCCGGCGAATTGAGTGGTTAGCACGTCGGCCTCACAGCTCTGGGGTCCTGGGTTCGAATCCAGCTCACGTCCACCTGTGTTGAGTTTGCATGTTTTCCCCGGGCCTGCGTGGGTTCCTCCGGGTACTCCGGTTTCCTCCCACATTCCAAAAACATGCATGATAGGCTGATTGGACACTCTAAATTGCCCCTAGGTATGGCTGTGAGTGTGCAAGGTTGTCCGTCTACTTGTGCCCTGCGATCGGCTGGCCACTGGTTCAGGGTGCCCCCCCCTCTGGCCCGGAGATAGCTGGGATTGGCTCCAGCACCCCCAGCGACCCCAGTGAGGATAAAGCGGTTCAGAAAATGAATGAATGAATGATTTTGCATGAGAACCCATTGCACAACCATTAGAGAACTTGACCGGTGTAAATGCATCTTAAAAGTCAGCAGTGCAGCAAACTGCTAGCACCCACAGGTGTTCTTTTTTTCCTGACAGGACAATTCCTCTTTTGCTTTTTTTTGTAAGTACAAATACTGTATGAGAAGCTGAAAAGTCGCAGCTGTGGCGCATCTGTAAGTTTGCCAAAGAGGTCTGTGGGGGTGACAAATGTTTTCAATTTACAGCCAGAAAAAGGGTCAGCACAGCCCAGATTCTTCATCGGCGCTTATCTACCAGCTCGGAGTGGAAGGGTGGAGAATCCATTTAAATAAAATTAAAGTCAAACACAATTCAAAGTTTATAAAGTCAAGCTTGTGGAGTTTGCAGTGAGGTGGACAAAGCGGAATGCGCAGTTTCATTCAAATAAACCCCAAGAGGACCACTTACATAATGTGGCCTTGGAGTGTCCAAATCAAAATGTGCAATGTATGGTACGACCGGCGGACGTTGCTAAAATATTCAGCAGGTAGAGGAATTTACATTGGTGGGCTGGAGGGAAAAACAACTACACGTTATTTGTAGACAACCAAGATTTTCTATTAAAGTAGACCCAGTGTTCTTTGTTCAGCTCGCCATTTGGCCCAACTGCGCGGACAAAATGACATTATGGAGCAATGGCAAGGGACTCGTGGGAATGGAATCGAAGTGAGCATTTGGACCCGTGGAGGGAAAAAATCTTGCAAGATCATGTC
The DNA here is from genome assembly GCF_051989625.1 of Stigmatopora argus. Lineage (NCBI taxonomy): Eukaryota > Metazoa > Chordata > Actinopteri > Syngnathiformes > Syngnathidae > Stigmatopora > Stigmatopora argus. The sequence continues at coordinate 13,947,279 of NC_135401.1, forward strand.
ACAAAGCAACTTTGAGCAAATTAATCGTATTTCTGACCCCCAAATTTTTCAAGGAAAAGACTGTGAAAAAATGAGAACGTATCACGCAATTTCTTGAGAAATTGTTTGGGGTGCTTTGCTCTGCTGATGATTTTGTGTTAGTCCAAGGTCATCATTTCCTATAAATTTCAGGCCACCTCCTGTTCACCTTTTGGGAACTTTCTGTGAACTCATTGGCTACTGGTAGGGGCTGGCAGCCCATCTAAGTCCAAACAGATAGGATGTCTATCACCATCAATGGCAGTAAATTAGTTAATTTTAGGGCATTTTGCAGGTTACTTTCTGTTTATTTAAGTTCAAGTTGATTGTGGTGCAATTCAGAAACTTTTTTTGCATTTTGTGTGATATATTTTCAGTTGAAAATGAATGGAGAAATCAAAGGGTCATGGGGGGAGCCCGAGCCACCCAACTTTGGGCATTAAGCCCGTAGATGACTGGCTGAATTTGTTGCGAGGCGGTCACAAGGAACAACCATTCGCACACACTCTCATACTTATGGTCAATTTGGAGTGGTCAATCAGCCTACATATTATGTTTTTGCTATTGAAAATGAATGGGGCTTAGTGTTTGTTAAAAAATAAATAAATCACGTTTTTTTTCAATCAATCAAAAGCCTTTATTGTCATCATACATAGCTCCGTATAACTCCACAAAGTGCGTTTTCCCAGTAAAAACATAAATAAGTAATATAAAAATATAAAAAGTCACGTCGCGTTGAAGTCACGATTTTGTGGCAACTTTGAATGTTAGCGCCAAAACTGTAAGAGTGTGTGCATTATGCGGTATGTATTGTTTTGAAGTTGGAATGGTGTGAATTGAAATAATAGTTGGGAATATGGGAGGTAAAAAGGAGGGACTAGTATATAATAATTCATATGCTGACAATGATATCTATGCACTCATTGACTGGCTTTGACAGCGATACATGCGCATTTCAAGTGGAATGACTGGCAATTTATTTATTTATTTATTTTTATTTTTTCTGTATCTGCATTCCCCTTCTTGCTACTGTCACAATGAAATTTTCCCGAATACGGGATGAATAAAGTTATCCAATCCAATCCAATGTTGACTTTTTTATCCGTCCAATCTCTTGAGACTTGGTGATCGAACAAGTCCAAATTGATACGAGAGCTATCGCTGTCAAAGCCAGTCCGTGAGGTTATTTTTAATCACGTGAAAGCTGGAAGAAGAGTCGGAATGTTGTTTTTCTTAAGTCTCGGAGTTCAAAGAGGAAATATGAGAAAGTTCCTGTGTGGTCAATTTAATAAATGCATTTTTAGAGCAGAATACGTTCATCCATCACTAGCAGTGCCAACCACAATGAATATCTCATTTTGATTAATTAGAGTAAATCATCTTTCAAGGACTCAAGAAATTAGATAATATTTCGGGTGTTTTTTTCAACTTTTGGTTCTTAAGTTCCCAATATTAACTTGATAAATATATATATATAATATATATATATATGTATATATATATTATACATGTATATATATATATATATATATATATATATATATATATATATATATATAAATCAAGTTAATATTGGGAACTTAAGAACCAAAAATGGAAAAACACACGAAATATTCTCTAATTTCTTGGGTCCTTGAAAGATGATTTACTGTAATTAATCAAAATGAGATATTTTCAAACATCTGCCAAATTGTGCACTCATTGCAAAAGTAATCAGTGATTGATCCACTATAAAGATAATCAGTTGATAATTGTTTCCTTGTCAAAGGGCAAAATAGTGAATCAACACATTTGTAATTTATACAAATGAGTATACAAACTATCATAACTAACAAGAGTTTATTTTGCAGTGTTATAAACAAAGCAGTTTTTATGCCTTCATCCATCCCATGGTAGTGTTCTGTTTATTGCTGAATTGTGTTTATCAAAATGGTACATTTAAATCGCAATCTTGTGGTAATCATAGTATTTGTTTACCTATTTCCTCTGTGTGAAACTGTAATGTTATTATGTTAAATGAGACACCGTGTCTATTCTTATGAGACTTTATTTTACTGTGTAAATTTTTTGAAAGACAGTGCTCAGCTTTCCGCACTTGAGCCTCTCTACTGCTTGTTGATTTGGAGTGTTCCCAAAAGTTGAAAGTTGGAATTTTCATTCATTCATTCATCTTCCTTGAAGCGCCACGAGGTGGCTCAAGTTGTAATATATTTTTCATAAAGATGAATATAGGGAACATGCATGGTAGGCCGATTGAACACTCTAAATTGCCTCTAGGTATGAGTGTGACCCTGAATGGTTGTCCGTCTCCTTGTGTCCAATGCCTCTGGCCTGAAGTCAGCTGGGATAGGCTCCAGCACCCCTTGCAGCCCTAGTGAGGATAAAGCGGTTCAGAAAATGAATGGGAAAAAATGAATGAATATAGGGCTCCCACAGTGAGCTCACTAGCTCACATTTATCTTGCAAGTGGTTAGCGCGTCGTCCTCACATTGGGAGACGGGGTACTCCGGTTTCCTCCCACATTCCAAAGACATGCATGGTAGGCTGAGTGGACACTATAAATTGCCCTAAGGCAGGGGTCCCCAAACTTTTTCTTGTGAGGGCCACATAACTTTTTCCTTCTCTGATGGGGGGCCGGTGTCAGTTTGTAACAGAAAAAGCCATGGAACATTAACTTTCTGTTGTGCCATGCACAATCTTCTCCCTTTGCTCTGAAGTTTATGCACGACACCACAACCGTCATTACAGAATCCCACGTCAACATTTTGCAGCACAGTGCTTGGTGGTGAATTTGGCAGTGGACTCGTAGCGGGGCGGTAAGACCCCTTTTTTCCAACTCCTGGTTCAAGCGACCCATTATTAGACCGCGAGTTTCGGCCACCATGCTAGGAGCCCCGTCAGTCGTGATGCTAGCTAGCTTTGACCAGTCCAGGTCCAACTTCTCCATGGTTTGGCACACTTTGTCAAAAATATCCTCTCCCGTTGTAGTCCCTTTGAGACTTTGGAGGGCTGCCAGATCCTCGCAAATCTCAAAGTTTGCGCTAACTCCACGAATAAAAATGAGCAGTTGCGCTGTGTCTTGCACGTCCGTGCTTTCATCCAGTGCTAATGAAAAAAAGTCAAATTATTTCGTCTTCTGCTGCAGCTGGGCATATACATTACTCCCGATTTCTTCAACGCGTCTGGTCATTGTACTCACCGACAGACTTACGGCATTAAATGCATCTTTCTTCTCGGGACACACCTCCTCCGCGACAGTATCCATACATTTCTTAACAAACTCTCCGTCAGTGAAAGGCTTACCGCTGCTTGCTATCAATTTAGCAACCCAAAAGCTGGCCCGAACGGATGCCTGGTTCTGCTGAGATAGTAGTCCACTTTTTCGCTTTGAGAGTTTGTCTGCTCGTATTTGGCCTTGCAATCTATCGTACTTGTCTTTGTGACGGGATTCATAGCGTCGGCAAAGATTGTATTCTTTGAATACCGCCACCGTCTCTTGACAAATGAGACAAACAGCCTTTTCTTTGCTTTGAACAAAAAAATAATCGTTTGTCCACTCCAGGTTAAATATCCTGCATTCTGAATCAATTTTTCTCTCACCTAACTTTTTCGCCATTATTCCGTTCTCAAACAGGTTGCAGTTTTAATATGCTTGAATAGTCCGCGATGGTCCCAGGGCTCCGCCCTCACCTGCGATCGTCCAGATGTCTCGGTAACACTGCTCGTGCATGCAACGGTGGACGTGCCCGCATGCATCAAAGGGAAACACTCTCCCCGCGCGTGTCACCAAAGAAGCAATGCGAAGCCCCGCTTCACTGGGATGATTTGTGGGCTCAGCAGGGGTGCAATGAACCAAACACAAGATTAAAATGTCCCAGTCTTCAAGGCCAAATAGGAAAAAAAAATCCGATAGCGTCTCTGGTATTGTTCAGAGGGCCGGTCCAAATGTGCCAGCGGGCCGCATCCCCCAAAAAAAAAAAAAAAAAAAAAATTAAAAAAAAAAACAATTCAAAAAAAAAAAAAATTCCGATAGCGTCTCTGGTATTGTTCAGAGGGCCGGTCCAAATGTGCCGGCGGGCCGTATCCGGCCCGCGGGCCGTAGTTTGGTGACCCCTGCCCTAAGGTATGAGTGTGAGTGTTAATGGTTGTTCGTCTCCTTGTGCCCTGCGATTGGCTGTCCACCAATTCAGGGTGTGCCCCGCCTCTGGCCCAAAGTCAGCTGGGATAGGCTCCAGCACCCCCCGTGACCCTAGTGAGGATAAAGCGGTTCAGATGAGATGAGAAAAATATTATGTCTTCAACTGGGTACATTTTTTTTAAACAAAACATGTCCTCACTCGTTGCCACTGACACCCTGTCCAGTTGGATTACTAGATTTGCACCGTTCGGACCGTGACCGGTCGTTTGATCGCCGGACTTTTGGTCGCCGGACGTTTGGTCGCCCGGACCCAAACAACCGGCGACCAAACGTCCGGCGAGCAAACGTCCGGCGACCAAACGTCCGAGTACCGTTCGGACGATGTGAGCCGCCCCTGTCCAAAATGACTGGACATCTATCACCATCAATGCCACTGAAACATCATTGGACCGGAATGTGGCAGCAACAAAAACAAGCCTGCTTAACCCACACGCCATTTTTATCCTCTATGCGCCGCGTGTTTATTAGGTAAAACATCAATAACACTAATGGAGATTTGTTAGCAAATGTTTGGAATTGAAAAAAAATCACTTGAAGGCAACACACAAAAAAAACTTGAGAAAGTGGCATTGAAGGAAGGAGTAAAAAAAAGAGGAAAAAAAACTCAGCCCGGGGCAGAATTACTCCCCTCGCAGGCCTTACTAAGCTTCTTCACTGTTGCCAATAAATAATATATAAGAGTACTCCCAGTTTAGTGAAAAGAAAACTATTTCGCCCACACATGCATTTGCCTTTGTTAGCAGCAGCTAGCCACATGCTAGCTGCTCTCGCGCACGATTTTTGTGTGTGTTAATGAAGCCAGAAAAAGTTTTTTTTTTACTCCCACGCATGCTAAGGTCAAAATCTTACCTGTAACTGAAAAACTAAGTGAATACATGAATTCAATGAACAGATTTTCTCCTCAAAAAGTTACTTTAGAAAAACATTCTCACCTACTAGGCTAAATTGTACCATAGTGTACTTGTTGGTGATTAGTTAACACTCAAACTAATATTTTTCACAATCAACTAAATGATACAGTACATACCTGTCAACCTCTGCCGATAACTGCCCTTATAAATGATTATGATTCCCCTTACAAACCCCCAAAAAACCTTACAAACACCGTACGAGTCGTACGGTGTTTGTAAGGTTTTTTGGGGGTTTGTAAGGGGAATCATAATCATTTATAAGGGCAGTTATCGGCAGAGGTTGACAGGTATGCAATCCCAGCTGTCTCTGATCGCATGGCACAAGGAGACGGACAACCATGCACACTCACACACATACCTAGGGGCAATTTAGAGTGTCCAATCAGCTTACCATGCATGTTTTTGGAATGTGGGAGGAAACCAGAGTACCCGGAGGCAACCCACGCAGGCCCAGGGAGAACATGCAAACAGATGGACTTGACCTGGATTTGAACCCAGGACCCCAGAGTTGTCAGGCCGATGCGCTAACCACCTGCTCCAACAGGCCACCCTGAATGAATATTCAAAAAACCTAAATACCGTAAAGCCTCTAATTGAACCGCACCTCTAATTGAACGGAACCCTCTAATTGAACGGCAACCTCTAATTGAACGGCAACCTCTAATTGAACGGCACCCTCTAATTGAACGGCGAGTTTGAAACATAGGGCAGCATGCCGGAAAAATAGAGGTTTTTCTCAACCTGAGAAGGTGGTCAGATGGCAAGGCGCCTTCTTGCCTGGGATTCATACTGTTGTCACATTATCGATGCCACCAAGAAGCAATTGAAGAAGCTCCATATTGATGTGGCCGTGATTCCAGGAGGCTGCAGTGGTGGTATTGTGTTAGTTACTTTCTTATCCACTTGCACCACAAAATGGCAGCAAGGATGCGCACTGTATGAGGGGATACACAAGAAGAAGCTTTTTTCATTTTTTTCCCGAGCCCAGAAATGCGCGGACACACGGCACAATGGCCTTTGACAAGCAAGAGACAGGCCGACCGGGTCGTGTGCGTCTTCCTCTGTTGGGGCCGTTTTGGCTCAGCTCGCCCGATGCCCCACATCGCTATCCCTTCGCTCGTTAAAACGACGCCTCCGGCTGCAAAGCCAAGCCCTGCCAGGGAAAAGGATTAATACCACCTAAGACAGTGGCGAGAAGAACCAGAAAAAAAGGTTGAAATCTACTTTTGTGATCCACTTCCTCTTGAGCTTTGTATATTTATTCTTGTTTTTGACATCACCCATTGCCTGCCATTGATGATCGTAGACCTCCGAATAATTTCAACTGCGTGGTCCGGCAACAACCATCTGGCAGTAGGGCTGCCACAACCACGCAAATTATTAACAACTAATTGAAGATCGAATGACTATTTTGGGATTCATGTAGAGATTTTCTCGACGCAAAAATGATCAATTTTACTATAGTCTCTTAAGTAAATATCATCTTCTTTACTTCGTTTTTAAGTCAAGTCAAATATATTTATTCATTCATTCATTTTCTGAACTGCCCACAAGGGTCACGAGGGTGCTGGAGCCTATCCCAGCTAACTACAGGCACCTTAATTGGTGGCCAGCCGATCGCAGGTCACAAGGAGATGGACAACCATTCACTCTCACACTCATACCAAGGGGCAATTTAGAGCAGGGGTCCTCAACTGCCGGGCCAGGGACTGGTACCGGTCCGCGAGCCACCTGGTGCCGGTCCGTCAGAGAAATAAATATTGACGTTTTCAATCTTGCCCTCCACTTAAAATGAGAAAAGTTGTTATAATAATAAATAATCGCTATTATGCTTGGGACTTTTGCCCTCATGGATGCCCTCCGTAGAATATACAACCCTCGCCCCTCCACACACGGAGTTGTCACCCTCCCCATATGCCGCTCCGCGAGAAAATAGGAAGAGCTTTATCGGTCCGTGTTGAGAAAAAGGTTGAGGGGCGCTGATAGGTTTATTAATAGGTATACTTTAATAAAAACAGAGAGACATCGTTGACATATTCCAGCTTTGAACTTGCAAGTGAGAATCATCCTGGCTCGTCCTCGCCCTTGTGACATTCTGAAGAAACGGCATCCTCCTCTGTCCATTTAGTCGCGCATAATCAAAACATCTAAGGTAATCTGATTCAAACAATTGCATAAGCTAACAGAATAACACCATTAAGGTCAAAAAACAACTGCCACAACAATTTCATATCAGGTCGGAAACCAAAAACACCTACGTAAGAATTTGCACAAGTAAGCATACAAGGTGACCTGAGCGGATTGGAAACCAAAACAACTGCGTAAGAATTTGCACAAGTAAGCATAATAATTCCATATAAGGTAAAAACGGAGCGACAGTATTTTTAAACAATATGCAAGTATTTTCGGAAGTTGATTCGATTATCGCCATCTGCCGGAATCCAAGTCAAAGCAATTTAAGAGTCCTTCGTAGATTTTCATTGCGAACTCAGATCAACAGTCATCGGCCTGGAACATGGTGTCCTGTCCGAGTCAATAGTCCTGAAAACAATTAAATGTCCTCGAAGCCAGCTTTCGTCTGCTTCGTAAGAATGATTTAATAACATGCACATATTCCATATGTGCCCCAATATGCACATATATAATAACATCCCAGAATAACCCCAACAGGCGCGGATTTAGAGTGTTCAACCATCCGACCCTGCATGTTTTTAGGATGTGGGAGGAAACCAGAGTACCCAGAGAAAACCCATGCACGCCAGTGAAGAACATGCAAACTCCACAGAGTGAGGAGCGACCTGGAATTGAACCCTCGGCCCTTAAAAACAATCTCATCTCATTTTCTGAATCGCTTTATCCTCATTAGGGTCATGGGGTGTGATGGAGCCTATCCCACCTGACTCCGGGCCAGGAGCAGGGGACACTCTGAATCGGTGGCTAGCCGATCGGCAGAGCACAAGGGGACGGACAACCATTCACACACAAACCCATAATTAGGGGCAATGTAGAGTTTCCAATCAACCTACCATGCATGTTTTTGGAATGTGGGAGGAAACCGGAGTACCCGGAGGAAACCCACGCAGGCCCGTGGAGATCATGCAAACTCCACACTGGTGGACGCGACCTGGCTTTGAACCCAGGACCCCAGAGCTCTGAGGCTGACGTGCTAACCACTCGCTCCACTGGGCCACCCCGCGTGGAATAACATATTCTCTATTAATGTTTTTTGGTTTTTAATTTATAAAGTAAAGAATTCTGGAGGGCAGCCCGGTAGCGCGAGTGGTTAGCGCGTCGGTCTCACAGCTCTGGGGTCCTGGGTTCAAGTTCAGGTCAGTCCACCTGAGTGGAGTTTTCATGTCCTGTTTTACATGTTCTGCGTGGGTTTCCTCCCGGTACTCCGGTTTCCTCCCACATTCCAAAAACATGGCTGTTTGGACACTCTAAATTGCCTCTAGGTATGGGTGTGAGTGTACATGGTTGTCCATCCCTCTTCATGGCCACCGATTCAGGGTGTCCCCTGCCTCTGGCCAGGAGACAGCTAGGATTGGCTCCAGCACCCACCGCGACCCTAATGAGGATAAAACGGTTCAGAAAATGAGATGAGAAGAATTGTTGATGCCAGCTTTAATCCACAAGTTCAACAGTCGTCATACTTTAAAAAACAAGAACAAAGCCTATGTTTTGACTGATTCGTTCAGAACAGACAATGGTGTTTTTTAAGTCGTTTTGTTACCTGACATGTTTCCGTCCCACGCTTAGTCAGGCGAGTATGTATTAGTGTTACTTTGTTGGGCTTTATTGGAAACAATTGTGTTCGTAAATTGGGATCTACTGTACTTTCATAATGACATTAATTTCCACGTTTTTTTTTAATCCAATATACCTTTTCAGCTTTAAAGCCCAAAACAATATAATCGATAATAATGCGTGATTGTGATACTATGAGAACGCTGGGCAAGTGGTTAGTGCCTCACAGTTATAGGATGAAGGGTTCAATCCCTGGAGTGTTCTGACCTTCCTGTGTGGAGTTTGCACGTTCTCCCTTCCTTGCATGTGTTTTCTCTGTGGACTCTGGTTTCCTCCCACATGCCCAAAACATGCATGTCAGGCTGGTTGAATCATCAAAATTGTCTCCAACTATGAACGTGAGCGTGAATGGTTGTTCGTCTCAGTGTGCCCTTTGATTGGCTGGCACATAAATCAAGGTGTCTCCTGCCTGCTGCCCATAGTTGCCCGAGCACCCCTCAGACCCTTTTGAGGACAAGTGATACGGAAATGAATACATGAGTGATATATTATGAACCAGTCATTGCAAAAATAATAGGTGATTATTTTGTCAAAATAATGGATTTGACGCAGCCAAGGAGTTAAGTCAGTCTTTGATCTGGATCTGGAAGCTAAACCTAAAAGCCACCGAAGCGTCAAAGAATCAAATGTTAACCGACGGCGATGTTGTGACATCAAAGTCTATTTTTATCTCTCAGCAACAAGGCTGTTAATTAGTTGTTAATCGCTAATGAGTGCTGTGTAGATGTCTGGGCCACAACGGAATGATATCGAGCTAATGGCGCAGCCTAATCTGTTAGTGCCTATCAAGGTTAACATGGGTACCTCCCTAAAACTTTTTTTCATTCATCCATGGAGCCTATCCTAGCTGACATCTGGAAATTGGTGGCCAGCCAATCGCAGGGGCACAAGGAGATGAACAACCATTCATGTTAATCTATATGAATGTTTTTTATGACAAAGAAGTATCTGTTCCAATCACTCTATCAGAGAAAAATCAGAGTTGTAGAAATAACTGGAAACTCAAGAGAGCCATGACATTATGTTCTTCACAAGTGTATGTAAACTTCGGACCACAACTGTATGTGGTAGGAACCCGGAGTACCCGGAGAAAACCCACGCAAGCCCGGGGAGAAACTCCTAACCACGCAGTTGCTGGGGCGCCCCCTAAAACTTTTAACCCTGCTAATTGTCAGGAGACGAAAGAAACTTAGTTTAAGGGAAAAGACTTAATGGTACCGTGTCTGAATTTTAATTAGTGTGGTTATGATGCAACCAATGGATAGAAAAAGCAACTTTGTATGGAGAATTTTAAGATTTTCAGTGCGATGAAAATAATGCCGTAGCTTTCCCGCCAAAAGATGCTCTGTCTCTTCTACTTTATTTCAATTTCAAAAACAAAACAAAGAGCTGCAGACAAACATGAAATGTCATATGATCCATTTCAATTTTTTTAACTGACTGTAAGAACAAGGTGTCTTGCCAGCTAACTTAACAATGAGCTCACATTGTCCCAACAGTAAAACTAGGAAAGGGTACCAAAACTCATATATTGCCTAATGTATTAAAAACAACAACATTAGGCCTCATCAAGGATTAGTTAATAGATTAAAGGTTTTGCAGAGCATTTTGTAACTTTCTGCACTGCAGGCAGTCGTCGACTTCCAACTTATGCGATTTAGTTCTGTTCGACATCATGATCGCAAAAGTTGTGAAGCATGATTCATGACAGTTCAGTGCGAGTGTTGCACACGACAGTTGTTTGGACTGCACTTTAAAAAGCAAATCAGGGAATGAATCCAACCTTTATTTTCTTATAGATTAGGCATGCACAAGCTCCTATTTGTGATGAGACTGCTCTTTTTTAACAACAAGAGGTGCATTTTGGGCCTCAGTCATAGCCTCACAAATGATAAACTCAATTGGAATGCGGCACCACAATTGTCAATGGATCGACATATAACCAGATTGCTTTCTGACCGATCTTTCAGTCCCAATAGGGTCGTAAATCGACGGCTGCCTGTACTTCTTGATGTTTTGTTTTACCAATGTTGTGTTGCGTTAGCATTCACTCCAAAGTGCTCATCGTATGTACCCTACAGGTTAACAGTATTTCTTTAATGATGAGGATATAATGATCCAAACATGTGTGCCAATATGTACAAAAGTTCCATCTTTCAACATGTGTACTTGTACAAGTCTATCTCAGTGGGTTTTTTTTAACCTGTGTTTGATCAAACCCCAGGGGTTCGGTTAGTAAGTCTAAGGGATTTGCTAAAAATCACCTGGTCGATATGGAAATGAACATTGTTGACTATTTGGCACTCCATTGCACGGGCCTTACTCCACTTCCTTTGACTGCCAGTCTTTATCTACAGGGGGTAAAAACTGGTTTTCAAGTTTACAAGGTACGCCTGTATTTCAACAGACCAGCCTTCCAAAATATGCAGTTGACTGAACTGCACGCACACAAAAACGCATTGCGTCACATTTTATTCATTCTTTTTCCATTTTGTTTATCCTTACATAGGTCGTGGGGGTGCTGAAGCCTTTTCCAGCCAACTTTGGACAGGAGTGGGTCACCCTGAATTCGTTGAAAAAAACAATCACAGGGCACACTGTGACAAAAAAAAATAATACTCACACTAATACCAATGGACAATTTAGTGTACTTCACCAGCATTCAATGTATGTTTTTGGAATGTGGGAGGAAACAGGAGTCACCAAGGAAAACCCATTCAGGCATCGTGAGAGCATTCAAACTCTCCACCAGGTTGGCCACCAGCAGGAACTCTCGATCTCAGAACTGTTTGGAGCTAACCATTTGTCCTTGGTCGTGAGCACAGGTAGAAAAGCGGGAGTAGGGGTGGGGGATAATATTCGGTGGACGGGAAACTGGTAGGCATGAGCGTCGACGGCTTCCCGCTGGGTCCAAGACTGGTCGGATTGTAGTTACGATTAGCTCGGTCATGGAATGTGGTTGGCACCAAATGCAGGGAACAAGGCAACGGACGAGTGGAATGGAGTGCTCTCACAAAACTTTAATTACTTAAGGCAGGAGTCTTTAGAAAATAACAAGAACTTAGAAATCAAATAACAAAATCAAACCTGACGTGAAAGACATAGGGACATAGGGTAACGAGGAACCTGGAATGGAAAATGGCATGGTACTTACAAAGCAGAGAATCCGACAAAGACTAATAAAGAGGGTTTAAATAGACTGACAAGTGCTGACTATCACTCACGAGCAGCTGGTCACAAGAGGAAGGGAAGCCCAGGGGGACACAAGAGGCGAAAAGCAAACACACAAACACACCTCCACCCAATACCTTTAAGAAGACATGACACAAACTACCAAAAAACAACCTTCCTACTTTTGTAATGCCTTTATTGCTATTTATTCATGATATAGTATATATTATTATTATATAATTATTGTTAAATAAATGTCTGCCATTGACAAAGTAAACATCCAACCCATTTGGCCTGGTATTCACAGGTTTGTGGCTGTCAGTGGTACTGAAACACAATCTTTCAATTTCAAATATCCAACCCCAAATAGATGGGACATGTACACCATCCATAGCAGTAAATTAGTGAAATGGTTAAATGATAAGTCACAGAAAACTGTTCTTTTTTTCATGGTTTGTCTTTTCAGCTGCGGACATCGCAACCTGGGAGGAACTCTATACGATAATTTACAAAAAATAATGCAAAATGTTTTGTTGCCTGTCAAAAGGGAGCTCTCACTGCGGTGCCGTAAATAGACACTGACACCAGGATGCCGTTGGGGGTTGGGGGGTTGGTTGTGTGGGGTTTGCACAGTTCAGCTCAAACTAGCGCATTCAAACGGGCACGCAAACTCAATTGCACATCCAAATGCGCTGAGTGTTTTTCTTCAGGGGGAAGGTCAAGACAAATAGGTTAGTCAGAATCATTTAAACCCCACAAAAAGTGCAAAGAACGAAGGAAGGAAAGAAAGAAATAAATCAGATTGACAAATATCCTTAAAAACTGATATATAGTATATAGGTTGAGATATGCTATCTTGTTCTGTAGTGAGTAATGAGAGTGAGAAAAAAAAACACGTCCACACAAACATTTAGATATTAAGTAAGGGGCAGCAAGATACTATCGCGTAGACTTCCTTCGGGTCCCAAGCCACAGGTTTGAGATTAAATTAAAATTTTATATGTTACACTGTCTAATTATATTGAGTTTCCGGTAAAGTAATTGAACAGATATTTAGCATTTTAAAATAAGTGTATGAGATCATTCATTGTTGTTGACAAATTTTCATTACATATCATTTTCTGAATTTCTGAACTTGATCCCGTCACTATAGTCATGACATTTGAGTGCGATTTTTTTTATAAGACTTCTAAGCACAAAGGTCCCAGGGAGATGCCATTGTCATAATAATGAACGAGAAACACGTAATAGAGATGTATTGATTATAGATCGACCGATTATCGGAGCTAATATTTGGACATTTGACGTATTTATCGGTATCTGTATTTTTTTAATCCGACTGGCCGATATGAAGAAATTCATTTAAAACTGGCTTTTTTTGGCTCAGTTGCAGCTGCACCTCTCGCCAGTCATTCCTGCCTGCTGTCTCACACTAACATAAACGATCTGTCCCAGCTGCTTGTTAAGTCGAGGGCTTCCATGTTGTTGTGACTGCGATGCTTCAAGTCAGCGCCCTGTATTTGTAATAAACACATAGAGACACCAGCACCAACGCACATTTAAGCGCCTAACCCTCTGTTGCCTTGCCGCTATACAGATAAAGTTGACTTCGTCCCAGGATCACAGATTTTTACAGAATAGTCAACTGATATTCAAAAATAAACTATGAAGACCCACACAGATCCATAAGTAATGAAATTGTGTCTGTAATGTTGTGGCTCAAACGATGACATAACGTATGTTTCAATGAAAAACAAGTATGGCATACTTCCAAGATAAATACAATGATTATCATGGAACGTGAGTTGAAAATGGGTCAGAGTATGAATATAAAGTTTTACCAAAAGCTGAAGTACCATAAAACAGCACCTGTGACTGAGAGAAAGAGGAAAGCCTCCATTCACATTGGAACTACTGAATTGTATTATTTCCCATGTACGAGCCACGACTCTACAAACAAACCTTGCAATTTGAAAATTTTAATAGTTTATCATCTGAAATTGAAACTTGAAACTGTGATGTTTTACTGGTACACTTTTGGCAATGTTGGCAGAAGCTGGCCCGCATGCTAAGCATCTATCGCAGGTATATTTAACTGCAGTTTACCCCAAAACAAACAACCCAACACATTGGGCACACATCATTTATCACTTGGCCAAATCATTAAAATGTTTTTTTTTTTTAAACAATAGAATAGGTTACTAACGGGCTGCTCCACTTCCTACAATTTGTTCTAGTCATTCTGTTCATCGCTTGGTCAGACAGAAAAAAAAGGATTTTATGAGCAGTGATTGTGCTGTACCACTTTCCTACATAATAATCGTTTTCCAATAAAGAGAGAAAAATACTAAAATGAGGCGGCCCGGTGGCGCGAGTGGTTAGCGCGTCGGCTTCACAGCTCTGGGGTCCTGGGTTCAAATCCAGGTCATGTCCATCTGTGTGGAGTTTGCTGGAGTTTGCATGTTCTCCCTGGGCGGGCCTGCGTGGGTTTCCTCCGGGTTTTCCGGTTTCCTCCCACATTCCAAAAAAAAAACATGCATGACAGGCTGATTAGACACTCTAAATTGCCCCTAGGTATGGGTGTGAGTGTGCATGGTTGTCCATCTTGTGCTCTGCGATTGGCTGGCCACCGATTCAGGGTGTCCCCCGCCTCTGACCTGGAGTCAGATGGGATAGGCTCCAGCACCCCCCATGACCCTAATGAGGATAAAGCGGTTTAGAAAATGAGATGAGAGACATAGACAGTCTTAGATATGTTTAAAACTAGTTGGGAATTTTCAAGCTAGTTATTCATGCTTGTCATTGCATCTGTGAGTTCCTGTGTAGCATGCTTTTTGTCTTTCACGTGGACATATAGAACAGCATCATCGGCATAAATTTAGCAGGTGATAATTGAAGGACACCAGCTTGGCGGTGGACCAAGCACTGACCCCTGCAGTAATCCAAGACTGTTATTCCGCTAAGTAGGTTTTGGTTTTTGTATCCCGACACACTGTGATCTTACAGATAAGTGTGATTCAATCCAATTTAGCGTACTTGATGAGATATTAAAATTAGACTGTTTGGTCCGGACTAATCTGGTGATTGATGGTGTTAAATACCTTTTTGAGATCAATGAAGACCAATGAAGTTGTTAGGATTTTTTGGTTTTGTTATGCTTTTTCCCCCTGGTGTCATGTCCAAGTGATTGCCCATTGTGTTCAGCTGTCGTTTCTCCGCCCCTAGTGTATCCTTCCACTGTGTGTTTCCCAGGTGTTCCTAATTGTCTCGTCAACACATGCCAGTCTATTTAAACCCCACCGATTTCTTAGTCATTGTCAGATCGTCTGCTGAGTACCATGCCATGTTTCCACATTTCTTCGATCCATGTTCCACGTGCCTCGTTCCTCGTTTTCCCGTGTCTCCCCTCGTCAGGTTAGTTTTGTTATTTCGACGCCAGGTCTTTTGTTACTTTCTATTGCCTCCAGTTTAAGTTACTAAAGTTTCATTTGAGTACTACTTCCCTCTCCTTGCCTGCTTCCCTGCGATTGGGTCCTACTTCATGTTTCCTTACCACGACATGAAGACGTAACAGTGTCAAAGTGTGTCAAAATCAATGAAGGGTGAGCGTGAATGGTTGTCCGTTTCCTTGTGCCCTGCAATTGGCTGTAGACCAATTCAGGGTGTCCCCCGCCTAGTGTCCATAGTTAGCTGGGTTATGGCTCCAAACAACACCCCCTTGTGAGGATATGCAGTTCGGAAAATGAAGGAATGAATCAATCTTTCATTCATTATTTATCCTCACTTTACAAATATTGTATCAATTGTCAGGAGACACAAAGATGACAATTTTCTCAATTTTTAGTATTACCATTATTTGTTCATTCGTTTTGATTTCCAGAAAAAATGTATACACCTTTAGCCGATAGGAGCAATTTAGAAAATATATTAAATAATTCACTCAAGTCCAGTAAAGATTTTGAAAACTAGCTTAATCAAATTAACTACGGTTGACTTTTTTATTATAGAATATATTCATTCACTATTCATCTTCCATATCACGCATCCTCAAAATGCTTGCAGGCATTGATGGAGCCTAACCCAGCTGACTTCGGGTGAAAAGTAGACTACACCCTAGACTGGTCGCCAGTCAGCCGTAGGGCACACAGAAGGACAAACAACCATACACACTCACAATCATACCGCCACCAGCGGAAAACGAGCGTGCCCCTGCCCGCACCGAAGTCGAGCAAGTGAACCTCTACACCACGAGGCAGCTCTATTATAGTATTTATGCAAATTGCAAATGCATTTTAAATTTTGTGTTGGTTTTACCTCCAGCTGGCATGAATTTGATATTACTTAAAAATATTAGGTGGCAACACAATTTGCAAAACGTCGCCCCATGGAAGTGCCACATAAATAAAACCCATTCGTTGCCTCTGAACAAAGTGAAGCGAATAATAATAATAATAATAATAATAATAATAATAAATAAGGCTATGCTGGCCATTTCTGATATTTTTTAGCCCATATGAGGACATTTTCAGATGTGAATATATATTTTCAATATGTAACGGATGCCTCAGGATCATTGGCCACCTATCATTTGTCACTTTGTCAAAGCAGTGTAGGAAAATAGATGGTTATATATCCACGTGCCTACACATTACATAATTATCTGATTTAATTTAATTTCTAATAAAACAAATGCTGGTCACCAGAGTAATTAAACTAAATGGAACAGGTCGTGTATGCAAAGAGCCCTTCACTTCCAGACGTCACTCGGAAGTAGTACTCTCACCAATCCACCAAAATTCTCACCAATAGCGAAATGGAATTAAAACTGTTTTGGTGTATTTTACAGAGAAAATACTATGGGTCGTGGCTCAGGAAAGTCCAATCTATCAAATTCAGTAAAATAAGCTCCCCACTCCCCACATTACCCCCACGTGATAAGCGGGCGGCCTTTAAAGTCAAGACAGATGAGAAGAGACACCAGTGCGTGAAAACATCTGCCAGTCCGACACAAAGTTGCCAGTGGGCGCGCCACAACAATTCCAGTTTATGCCGCCATTAAAAATAGTGGATATTCCATGCAAAGCATATGCAGGGTGACTCCATGTCACACATTCCTTATGCAAAGCAGCAGCTTTACTTACTCATTATCATGTGAAGCTTGCAGCGCTTCATTGTTGTCTTCCGCGGGTGGCGTTGGTAGTCAAAAGTAGAAAGAATGTTTGCCAGATTGGGCCAAAAAGGCTGAGAATGTAGTTAAACAGCCGTTAATCCGCCATTCTGAGCTCTACTAGTGTCGCCTCACCAGATAGCAAGTGATAAAGCCTTGCAACGAGGATCAGTAGAGTGTCATTTTAGAGAGACACTCACGAAAAAATCCTTTTGGAACATGGTCAACTATTTGTTTGGAAATGTATTTGGCTGGCATATCTCCAGAAATACTTGCTGCCATCGCCCATATTTTGCTGCATTGACAACTTCCACTTTTATTTGACTTTATTAATTTACAAAATAATCAGTCTGCTTTCATGGAAAACTACAGGAATCAGTCAATATTTACTCTTTCCGGCTTTCATATTCATTCATTCATTCATTTTCTGAACCGCTTATCCTTATCCAAGAGCGGGTGGTGCTGGAGCGTATCCCGGCTGACTTCGGGCACGAGGCGGGAGACACCCTGAATTGGTGGCCAGCCAATCGCAGGACACGAGGAGATGGACAATCATTCATGGTCGCACTCATAATTAGGGGCAATTAGAGTGTTCAACCAGCCTACCGTGTTTGTTTTTTAAATGTGCCAGGTATCGGGAGAAATTTCGTTCCACGGTCCTCACACAACAACCAACTAAACCCTTAAAAATTGGTCAAACTGAGAGACCAGTAGAGTGTAGCGAGGTTCTAAAGTGAAAATCAATGCATCTGTGACAATGTTTTCAAAATAAATTAACAGATAAAGAAATGCATTTACTTTTTGGGGGATTTTGTAACTGATTAATTTGCATATAACAAGCTTTCATAACCTGAAAAACGTCATACCTTGAGACATTTGTAAGTAGAAGTATGGCTGAATAATAATAATAATATGACATTTGAAACCAGTCAGACAACGATTTCAGTTCAATCAATCACCAAATAACTCATAAGCACTGTTGTCTTCAAGGTCATTAATAGACTGCAAAGAATGCAGCGATTTTTCTCATCACTGTCTTTTTATTCTACTAATGACATTATCAAATTGACTTGATTCTCTGTTTCAATGAACTCATCATTTTTCAAAGAAGCAGTTCCTGAGTCAAGCCCAAAAAATACAGATGGTATGGTAGGAAACACAGTGATTAACTCTTTCGGTGATTAACCATCTGTTATTATCCTTCTGCTGTGAATTTAAATTACTTTGTCAATGGTAGACGTCTAATACATTTGAAATGGGAGGGCAGGCAGCAAATGGACAAAAGTTCTTTGATTGAACACAAATGAGAACATGCTTATTTTGTTTAGTTATCCATAGAAAGTTGATATGAACATATCGACTCATGTAGACTTCAACCTCTGAAAATAACACAAGCGTGGATGATTGTTCGTCTATTTGTGTCCTAAGATTGGCCGGAAACCAATTCAGGGTGCCCCTCCAGTGCTCCTGCACCCCCGCAACCGTTGTGTGGATACGTGGACTGGAAAATGAATGAATTACTATTTCTCATCTCATCTCATTTTCTGAACCGCTTGATCCTGATTTCGGGCCAGAGGCGGGGGCCACCCGGAATCGGTGGCCAGCCAATCGCAGGGCACAAGGAGACGGCCAACCATGCACACTCACACCCATACCTAGGGGCAATTTAGAATATCAAATCAGACTACAATGCCTGTTTTCTGAATGTGGGAGGAACCGGCGTACCCGGAGGAAACCCACGTAGACCTCGGGAAAACATGCAAACTCCACACGGATTGACATGACCTGGATTTGAACCCAAGACCTTAGAGCTGTGAGGTCGACGTGCTAACCTCTCGCTCCACCGGGCCACCCGAATGAATCTTTTTATATCGATATTTTTATGTTGCCACCTAATATACTGCACCTGCTCAGTGTGCATCTCTCTGTGTGCCCTACGACTGACTGGTGACCAGTTCAGGGTCTGGTTTCCCTTTCATGCAAAGTCAGATGGGATGGGCGCCAGCTCCCCATGACACTGACCAGGATAAGCGGTATTGAAAATGTATCTCATCTCATCTTCTGAACCGCTTTATCCTCACTGGGGTCGCAGGGGTGCTGGAGCCTATCCCAGCTGACTTCGAGCCAGAGGCGGGGGCCACCCTGAATTGGTGGCCAGCCAATCGCAGGGCACAAGGAGACAAACAACAATTCACGCTCACATTCATACCTAGGGGCAATTTAGAGCGTCCAAACAGGCTACCATGCATGTCTTTGGAATGTGGGAGGAAACCGGAATACCCGAAGAAAACCCACGCAGGCCCAGAGAGAACATGCAAACTCCACACAGGTGGAAAAACCTGGATTTGAACCCAGGACTACCCACTGTCAGGCCGACGCGCTAACCACTCGCGCCGCCGGGCCACCCTCTTGAAAATGTATGAATGAATTTTCTATGTTCTGTTTTTCTTATTGTACAATACAAAAACTGTGACTGCTCGTCACCAAAATTGACAGATACATCTACCCATGCCCGTATCTGTAATCCAGATAAAAGGATATCCATGAGTGTGTTATACTGCAGCAATCCCAGTTTTTGCACATATTCCAGATGTTGGGGTAAGTCGTGTGTCTATTTCTCCCTGCAAGGCTTTCTAACAAACGTGACACTTTGTTTTGACGTCCAAACACTCAAGAGTGGTTTGGTGGGATGAATGGTCGGCAGTTGGCGTGTTGACGGTGCCTGACAGATTGTGTCTGATGACGCTCACGGTTCGTGAATAATGGAGGCCACTTTCCCTTGGGCCTACAAATGTGGGCCGTGCAAGCGTCAATGATAAAAGCAGTTTGAGCCCGGCACAAACGTTGCGGAAAGGGCTCCGTTAGGCCGCGGGCTTGTTTACCCTCTGATTCACTTCATGTTCCTGCTGAGGGGTCACATTGGTCTTGTTGTCATGGCCATCATGTCATTGACTTTTGAAGGGCACCCCTTCAAGCCTGAGTTAGGGTTGAAACCGGGTTCAAATTGGGTACATTGGTAAGAACAATCCAGCACTGGTATTTGGTAGAACAGTGAAGAAGAAGAGTGCTAAAGTTGCCGTAGGGTATACCCTCATTTTCGCACTACAACCCACTACTTTTTCTCTAAATTTGAACTCAGGATGGGATAATACACTGAAACTCATGATAGGATGTACCTCGATATGCTGGGGTCAGGATACAATAAGCCAAGTTACAATATCAAAAAATAATTTTGAAAAAAATATAATTATAACTTTTTTTCCCAGTTTGCTATGCAAATGCAGTACAAACTAGAGTGTAAATCTAATCCAAAAGCAATGACAAATGCCTGTCATCTTACAATTTGTATGATTAAGGCTGTAAAAGAATGTTCCTTGAAGCTAGTGATTTTTTTTTGTCACACCCTCACCTCAGGGGGTACTTTACTGGATACAATGGAATGGACTTCCTCTGACACGACCTGTCATAATTTTTCTTTGTAAAATAAAAAATAATGTGAAACACAGTTTTAATACTATATCACTGTTGGCCAAGAAAGCCATAGACTAACGGAAGAGCGCAGAAGGTTTTTTGCGCTCTCCGCCCTCATCCGTTTAGTTCATTTCATTTCTTTAATTGCCGTGGTGGCCAGCTTTTTTGTTGTGAGACTTTCAAGCCAAAGTCAATGTGCAAGCTGTTATTAAAACTGGATTTCATTTTAGATTTCCGTGTTGCATGCCGTTTTAAAATCAAATTGACTCCATGAACAGTTATCTGTAAAATAATAAAATAAAGAACATGCAGAATGCTGGCAATTTCAAACTCCAGACCGAGTGTTCCATCATTGTTATGCGAGCGTGAGATCTCTCCCCAGTCAGATGGAGGATCTGTCGGTGCTTGCCGGGCTGCAACGGGAGAGTTGTGTGCTTCATCCCCTCTCTGCTGCTGCTGATTGGCTGATAGGACAGCTTAGGAGGATCTAGGCAAGGAAGATGATCAACTCCAGACTACTGAGGGACTATGCTGATCATCTTGAAAGAGTGATTCTGCATATTTAACCTCAGTCTCAGTCTGCAGAACGTCCCCACCGTGTGGACTTCCTGTGTGTGGCTCCAGTTTTTTACCTAGGTCTACAATGTCTTCTGTGTCTGTGCTTGCTACTGTCTTGCTACTGCAACCAATGGAATTTCCCAAATATGGGAGGAAATAAAGTTCTAATCTAATCTAGAATTAAATCCAACATAAATATTGGGGTCGTGGGGGGTGCTGGAACCAATACCAGCTGTCTCCGGGCCAGAGGTGGGGGACCCCTGAATCGGTGGCCAGCCGATCGCAGGGCACAAGGAGACGGACAACCGTGCACACTAACACCCATACCTAGGGGCAATTTAGAGTGTCCAATCAACATGCATGTTTTTGGAATGTGGGAGGAAACCGGAGTACCCGGAGGAAACCCACGCAGGCCAAGAAAGAGAACATGCAAACTTCACACGGGTGGACCAACCTGGACTTGAACCTAGGCCTCCATAGCTGTGAGGCCGACGCGATAACCACTCGCGCCACCGGGCGATTGGTTATTGAATTGGATAACTTTATTCATCCCGTATTCGGGAAATTTTATTGTCCCAGTAGCAAGAGGGTGAGAATGCAGATACAGGAAAGGCATAGTTACACATAGTTACAAGTTAGATAATACAGTTGCAAAGGCCGCAAAACAAGAAAGCAAAAAGCACAAAGCAAAGTATATGGGATCATTAAGAATCATTAAATCAAATCATTACGACAGAAATGCAGCAAAAACACAAAACGAGCAAGAGCGGACAGAGCTACCGCTACCGGCTGCCACTTGAGCGGCGCCATCTTGGTTGCAGTAGCAAAAACGGATACAGACTCAAGAAAAAGACGTTGTAGAGTTGGATAAAGCTGGAATCACATACAGGAAGTCTTCCACAAGATGGGGAACTTCTGCACACTGTGACCAAGGTTGAAAATATGCAGAGTCACTCTTCCAAGCTTTTCCGCACAGTTCCTCAGTAGTCTGGAGCTGAATAATCAACAGTAGCAGAGTAGAACCCCTCGACTCCGTTTCCGGCCTGGTAAGCGCCAACAGCTCTTCCATCTTATCCCACGATGGAATGGTTCTCCCGGCACTTTTGTCCAGCTCCGAATTTTCAGCGGCATTTAGGTGTTGATCCCTCTGCTGCGTATTGTAACAGCTAGTCCCATGTGTATGACAGCGTAGGCATGGCTGAATGGTTCCAAAAAAGCAGTAGCAGAAAGAAGCCAGGCTAACAGAACAAAGAAAGTTGTAAAAACATTCAAGTAAAAAGTATAAAGTACAAAGTAAAGTAAAAATGAATGTATTAAGAAATATCAAAATGCAATAATAAAAAAACACAAAAAACAAATAAGAGTGGACAGAGCTACTGCCACTGGCTGCCGCGTGACGGGGCCATCTTGGAAAAAAATATAGATTTTATTTATAGATTTATAGTTTTATAGATTAGATTTATAGATTTATAATTTATAGATTAGATTTATAGATTTATAATTTATAGATTCTACTCTTTATTCATAGAGTTATTTCAACCTTTAGTTCAATTTGAATTATTTTATCTTAACAGTTATGAATTTTTACATAGTTATTTCAATTGTATTTAATGTCAGCAAATAGCTCACTTGTTCTTAATTACATTTAGTCAGGAGATTCCAAAACTCATCAGTGTCTTTGCAGGTGCATGGGGTGTGCGGCCAGCAGCAGGTGGCTGGGACTGCCTGAGTGCTGGCGACGCCTGCTCTGGAGATGACACATGCAGCCCCCGCCTGCGCACCCTGCGGCAGTGTGTGGCTGGAGACGGCAGCGTTAAGCTGGGCCCGGGCGCCCGCAACCAATGCGAGAACGCCATGACGGCCCTCATGTCCACACCACTGCACGGCTGCCAATGCAAGAGGGGAATGAAGAAGGAAAAGAACTGCCTGAGCATCTACTGGAGCCTCCAGCAGGCTGTCTTGCACGGTAAAACCAATCGAGTGCCCTTCTTTCCTCAGTCCAATTCGGGATTTGGACAAAAAATAGGAGCCATCCATTTTTACAAGGCTTAATACACCTTTGCTAACTTAAAAGTGTAAAACATTCATTTTCAGCACCGCTTATACTTGTCTTATTTAGAATTTAAGGAAGGGGGCCGAACTCAACAATCAAGATAACCTGGAGAAAGTCTTGGCCAACTCAAGTATTCTAAAAATATGATTTTATATATTTCTAATCAAATGAAAACCAATACAATATTTTCCCTTTTATTACATCATTGGCTACCACTGTCCTTGACAGATGCTTTCAAAATGAGCTATTTTTACATTGACCAGACTTTGGCAAACAAGTTCATATGCTGGCAAAGTGAGTAATCCGAATTTCGGCGTGAAAAGTGGTAAAGTGGTACATCAACAAATGAATGCTTCTACATACAAATATTCAGGTTACGAAATGCAAAATTAAATCAAACCTCCCCCGAAACATAAATACACTTTTTTTGGTGGTGTTGTTGTTTATTAATTGTTTTGTGAGCCGCCTAGTGGTGTAGCAGTCAACTCGACAGTCAACAGTTTCTGAAAACTCCATTCACTACCAACATGAATAAACAGCCTTTTTTTATTTTCTCCGAGGTTAAAGTATTAGTAATTTCTTGACACAGCAATAGCATAATAACTCATGTAGAACAGGTGGGCATCTCACCAAAGTCGTCATTAATCGAGTCAGTAATTTCTGCCTTACTGAAAGCTCGGACCACAGTTGAAACTTCCACTGGGAATGACGACGAACATAGAACTAATGTGCTAGATCGAGCTCAACCGAAATGCAACGCCGTTTTATATATCTCAGCATTCACCGCGCACCGGAAATATCTCAGCATTCACCGCGCACCGGAAATAGAGTCTGGGGCTGCTTGCCGCAGTTGCCAGAGCTGTTGCAGCTCAATATTTATCCATAATATATATATATATATATATATATATATATATATATATATATATATATATATATATATATATATATATATATATATATAGTTCGCAGTCTAGCTTTGAATGGTCTGTTGACGCCAATCTAGCGGCTGGAGTTATTTTGTCAATCCACCCGGAATGACGGCGAGCACCAAATTTGTGTGCTCGCCGTCATACTGGGTGTATTGACAAAAGAACTACATATCCCAGCATGACTCGTGCACGGGGGAAAATGAAGTCGCAGGCTGCTTACCGTAGTTGCGAGACCTGTAGAGGATGGTGTACCCTATCAACTGATTTATTGTATTTTATCGTGATAACAATTTTAGTATTGGTCCATATATAAAGCGCACTGGATTATAAGGCGGCCTGTCTATTTTGGAGAAAATGTAAGACTTTTAAGTGTGCCTTATAGTCGTGAAAATACGGTGTATATATACCGTAGTGCCGTTCAATTAGAGAGTGCCGCTCTATTTTTCGACTAGCTGGTCAGAATTTTCAGAAATTGCGGTAAATTTTATGGATGAAAAGAGAAACCAGGTAACATATACATATTTATTTAACAATAGGCACAAATAAGAGGCAATCACTGGTAAGTAATTACAAATTCACTGGTGAAAATCAAGTGACACGTCGCTGTTGTAGCTGTCCTCGTCATTCACATCACCTTCCACATCAGCGTCGAGTGTCTGAGTCAGTTCACGTTCATCGTCGCCAGCATTGGCTCGCGCTTGCTGGAGAAGTTGCAAACCAGTCTGAATCGGGCTGTCTGACCTGAAACAATGGATCTGGCAATCCTTCGAGCCGTCGAGAGCGGTTGGTGCTCGCATGTTGCCGAATTTGGTGTAGCTCTTCTCGCCATGCAACATCCAGTTCTCGTAGAACTGTCGGACTTTGGCCTTGAATGGGGCGTTCCAATAGACCTCGGGGGCTTGTATAAATTTGGTACAGCCTCCTGGAATCACGGCCACATCAATATGGATCTTCTTCAATTGCTTCTTGGTGGCATCGCTAATGTGACAACAGTATGACTCCCAGGCAAGAAGGTGCTTGCCATCTGACCATCTTCTCAGATTGAGAAAAACCTCTATTTCACCGGCATGCCTCTCTATGTTTCAAACTTTTCTTGTAGTGATGTTCATTTAGAGGGTGACATTCAATTAGAGCAGGGGTCACCAAACTACGGCCCGCGGGCCGTATCCGGCCCGCCGGCACATTTGGACCGGCCCTCTGAACAATACCAGAGACGCTATCGGATTTTTTTTCCTATTTGGCCTTGAAGACTGGGACGTTTTAATCTTGTGTTTGGTTCATTGCACCCCTGCTGAGCCCACAAATCATCCCAGTGAAGCGGGGCTTCGCATTGCTTCTTTGGTGACACGCGCGGGGAGAGTGTTTCCCTTTGATGCATGCGGGCACGTCCACCGTTGCATGCACGAGCAGTGTTACCGAGACATCTGGACTATCGCAGGTGAGGGCGAAGCCCTGGGACCATCGCGGACTATTCAAGCATATTAAAACTGCAACCTGTTTGAGAACGGAATAATGGCGAAAAAGTTAGGTGAGAGAAAAATTGATTCAGAATGCAGGGTATTTAACCTGGAGTGGACAAACGATTATTTTTTTGTTCAATGCAAAGAAAAGGCTGTTTGTCTCATTTGTCAAGAGACGGTGGCGGTATTCAAAGAATACAATCTTTGCCGACACTATGAATCCCGTCACAAAGACAAGTACGATAGATTGCAAGGCCAAATACGAGCAGACAAACTCTCAAAGCGAAAAAGTGGACTACTATCTCAGCAGAACCAGGCATCCGTTCGGGCCAGCTTTTGGGTTGCTAAATTGATAGCAAGCAGCGGTAAGCCTTTCACTGATGGAGAGTTTGTTAAGAAATGTATGGATACTGTCGCGGAGGAGGTGTGTCCCGAGAAGAAAGATGCATTTAATGCCGTAAGTCTGTCAGTGAGTACAATGACCAGATGCGTTGAAGAAATCGGGAGTAATGTATATGCCCAGCTGCAGCCCTGGAAAGGGTTATTTAGTTATGTGTGGCTTTCTGGAAAACAATTAAAAAAAATTAAGCTCCCCTACGATCGTCACACTTTTTCTGTTACAAACTGACACCGGCCCCCCATCAGAGAAGGGAAAAGTTATGTGGCCCTCACAAGAAAAAGTTTGGGGACCCCTGAATTAGAGGGTGCCGTTCAATTAGAGGTGCCGTTCAATTAGAGGGTGCCGTTCAATTAGAGGTGCCGCTCAAATAGAGGTTTTACGGTATATACACATACACACACCCACACACCCACGCACCCACGCACGTACACGCACGTATGTCATTTCTTTGTCTGGTCCCTCACATCGGACCAGTTTGTCATGGGTGACCCTACTAGGGGCACAAGGCCCCAGACAACATAACTCCTAGGGTCATTGGGACACACAAACCCCACCAACACCATAAGGTGATGATGACTCATTGCGGGGCTAGATGAATCGTATTCACAATATTTTTATAAACCAATGTATCTTTTAAGAATTTTGTGAATTCTAGGGTCCAAATATCACTCACCTTACACCAGCTACAATAGCGGTTACCCTCGCCCCAAATTAGAAGTTTCATAACTGCTTTAATGTCTCATAAATTCACTCATTGGCTGGCACTGACGGTGGTAGAGGTCCAATCCATTTGGGCTGAAAAGAGTTGGCAAATGGCTTTGCCGTCAATCAATGTCAATAGAAGCGAATGAGTCAATGTGAATTTGTGTATTTTTCTTGCCCGTTAATGCTGGGATGTTGATAGCATAGCAGAGCGGGATACTAGACGCTCAAATTGTAGTGAGGGAGAATGCATGTGTGACAGGTGAGTGGATTGAAGTGAGAAGCTGTATTTTGTCACGCATTCCAAGTCATTTTAGGCATTTCACACATCCTGTTGAGAGTCATTTCCTCTGCTGTGATGAATGCGAGCGGCGTGACTGTGGGCGGAACATAATGAATAATTGCCTCGCTCCCGCCTTCTTCACCTACTCATCCCATGGCTTGGTTTTGACTTCAATTTCATTTTGAAAAAAGAACAAAAAAGCAACCACGATCGGACCCACTCTTTGAGGAAACTTCCGAATCCTGTAAAGAACTGCTGTAATGAACAATAATTGCTTATTTTTTGCTTTTTAAAGGTGGGTTTTCCTGAATTACAGTTTTATGACAAAAAAATAAATAAAAGAAAGACTAGGAGGCCTGGCAGTGGACTCCAATCCATTTGGATGGTGTTCTATATGAAAAGGATGTTCTTACTACGGATATACAGTTGTACCTCTACTTACGAAATCTATTGGTTCCAGAACTCTTTTTGTAACTTGGATATTTCGTGAGTAGAGCAGTACTTTATATGTAAATTCTAATTCGTTCCACGGTCCTAAAAAAAAAACCAACCAAAACCTTTAAAAATGATCAAAGTGCCCCACTTTTGTATGAAGGATGTAAGAAACAGACAAAAATGAAAAAAACATGATAAGAAAAGTATTTATTAATGTATTAAAATGAATAACAAGCATGCAAAAACTATTCGTGCAGTAGTACTCTACATTAAGGAGGAAGCTAACATAAGCACACGAACTCGTGCACATAAACACATATAAACAACTTCAAATTATGAATTCAAAACAACTTAGCATTAAATAAAATTCCAAAGGACTAAGAGTCTCTCCATCTCATCGTTCAGTGCAGTGATGCCTGGTGCCCAAAGTGGGCTGGAATAGGCTCCAGCACCCCCTGTGACCGTTGTGAGGATAAAGCGGTTCAGAAAATGAATGAATATATTTCCTTTTTGCGCTGAGGTTGGCGGCTGTGTTGCTATGGCGACATGACTTCTTGCCATTTACAGGACTGAGCCTGGTGGAAGACTATCCATACGAGCCTGAGGAGAGGGTCTCTGACTACGTCCGCCTGGCCTCCATCGCCGCTGGTGAGTTTTCAGGTACTTTGATTCATCTTTTATTTAGAAAACAAAAAGAAAACACTCTGTTGGCCAAATGTGCGTGTGTGTGTTTGTGCGAGTGTATGTCACTTCTGCAGGACGTAGTACTTTATGATCGGGTTAATGACAATTTTACTGATCGTGATGGTGTGTTTATTTGAGATTACTTGTCTCAAGTAACTTTGATCTGATTGAAGCTACAAATTAGACTCTCTACTGACTCCTTCAGTAAAGAAATGTTTAGTTTTGCTTTATTTTTATATGGGCTTAGAACATTAAATGATAAAACATGAAGCTCAGAATGTTAGAACATGAAAATTGTAACCTTGTAAAACAACATCATGTTAACCCTTTAAGTGCCAAAGTTACAAAATTGCTGACTTTAATAACCCAGTGCATTAAATATTGTGCCTCATATATTTACTACTAACCACCAAGGAGATGGCACATGTCAAAACAGTAATCTCATGTAAAACAGACATTTAACACTATAAACGTGTATTTTACTGTTTAAATGTGAAATACATAACATTAAAACAACGAATGTATCACAATGTTGAAATTTGTCCACTATAGTGACCTATGCTCTTGAAAGTTATAAATGTGAAATAAATCATGAAAATGTGAAACATGTTAAAACAACAAACTTACCACAATTAATTGTGAAACTTTTAACATTAGGCTGCCTCATGGTGTAGGGGTTTACTCGCCTGACTTCCTTGCAGCCAAGCATGCGCTCGGTGGTGGCGGTTGTCAGGTCCACGCTGAACATTCAACAAGGTCGAACACAAGTAAGCACACCAAGACAGATGGAGTGAGATTTTGACGCTTCTGCAGAAGGGGAGCGCGGAGAGAAAAGAGACAGAGAAAACAGACAGAGAGTTACTCTGTGTAAGACTCCGTCCGGTCAATCTCCGACTGGTTCCGGCCGCCAATCTCCGACTCCCCTTTCCGCATCAACAGGTTTTATTAGAACAAGATTGCGTGACATACAAAGTCTCAATGACAAGGATGAAGGCTATGACACGAATGAAGGCTATGGCACGGATGAAGGCTATGACACGGATGAAGGCTATGACACGGATGAAGGCTATGACACGGATGAAGTCTATGACACGGATGAAGGCTATGACACGGATGAAGGCTATGACATGGATGAAGGCTATGACACGGATGAAGGCTATGACACGCATGAAGGCTATGACACGGATGAAGGCTATGACACAGATGAAGGCTAGGACACGGATGAAGGCTATGACACGGATGAAGGCTATGACACGTACTGAAACATTCTTTTTGGTTACTCAAGAAGCATGGCAGTAAACATGTTGATAGTTTTCACAGCGGTATGATTGTTAGTGCAAATGATCATCTGTCTCTGTGCCCTACTGGTGACCAGTCTACGGTGTGTCTGCCTTTTGCCCAGAGTCAGAGCAATAGTGTTATATATTGTATAAACTCACAACTTTGTGGACCATTTGGCTTTGAATGTTCAAAGTGTTTGCGTGTATTGTCACACGGATTTGCGTCTACATATGTGTGGCTTCTGGATGTGGCCCGGGTGTTTACTTTCTAAACAGTTCAATTGAATTGAATGCTTTTATTGTCATTATACAAGTATAATGAGATTTAAAGCTTTCACAGCAGACGGACAAATAAATCAAAAAATAGGTAGTCCAAGGGAGGTCAGCAAAGTGAAGCGCGCTTGTTCCGTCTGAAGTCCAGGATGAGTTCCATGGTTGGTTTTGGAGACGTTCAGCGTCAAGTCGCACCACTCGCTGAGTCTATGGATGCAACAACAAACAAGCAGACACAATCAATATATATTAGAGATAAGTAATCATTAAATAATCAATAAATAAGAAACAAATAAGTAGTCCAAGTGAGGTCAGCAGAGCGGAGCGGGCTTGTTCCGGCAGAAGTCCGGGATGGGTTCCACAGTTTTGGAGACGTTCAGCGCTTAGTTACACCGCTCGCTGAGTCTAGGGACACAACAACAAACAGGCAAACACATAGTAATGATAAATAATCACTAAATAGTAATGATAAACAAATAATCTCGAAATAGTAATAGATAAATTAGTGGTCATAATAATACATAGTAAGTAGTTTAAGTAGTAGTAATACGACTTGATTAGGTCCTAGGCGCAGTTGTTTTTACCAGAGGACCGGTATCATAAAACTCTTCTTGACCCCAAGTGTGGGGGGATGGTTCAATTTCTTGGAGCATCTGGGCTCAGGAGAAAGTCACATTTTTGGACAGTTTTGGTCAGTCTTCCAAAAACCCTCCAGAACAGAAAACGAGCACGCGGTAGAAAAAGAACAACGCTAATAATAGGCTCCAGAAACCCCTACAACTTCTAACATCAACCAGAAACCTTTAACATTATCAAGTGACATTTACAAGGTTTGCATGTAAAACCAATCCGGTTAAATGCTAAAAAAAAAAAAAATCAAAATGTACCAACTGGAAAACATTCGTTGACTTCATCATGTTCAAATGTGAAAACTTTTCACGTTTTAACTACCCATGATGGCAATCGATCCAAAATGGATTTAACATATTTTGTTATTGATGGAAGCCACAGAGTTAGTCATATGAAAGCCATATTTTAAGGTGATGCTTCTTGCGTTTACTGAAGATGAAGCATCAAGACCTTGCAACCCGCTGATGATGTTTGGTAATTAGCCTAATTAAGCAGTCCAAGTATCTCTGGTGCGGAACAGCGCTCAACAACATTAGCATTAGTGATGAATTCTGGAAGGTTGTCTAAAATTATGTCATCAAGGCTCCGTGAATCATCGCCGTCAACTTGCGGATGACGACGTTGACCTCCTGTCGTACTTTTATCACGTCCATCTTGATTTCAAACGGACGTATTTACCTAATATTTTTTCAACTTGATGTACAGCTTTTGTGTGCTGGCTCCATATGTGCGATGCCGGCAATGGGGATGAGGGTCAAAATGCCCTTTTTCAAGGAAAGCTAATATTACAGGTGCATTATTCCGCGGAGGCTGGTGTGAAAATAAAAGCCGGTGATAGGTGGCTCGCTTGTGAAAGGATTGGCATGTCGAGGAAAAGGGCAGCGGTGGCA
Source organism: Stigmatopora argus (assembly GCF_051989625.1). Lineage (NCBI taxonomy): Eukaryota > Metazoa > Chordata > Actinopteri > Syngnathiformes > Syngnathidae > Stigmatopora > Stigmatopora argus. Next base: position 13,978,602 of record NC_135401.1, read on the forward strand.
CGCCACACAGATATGAATTTTTAGGGCTGTTGCTTCTTTCTGCACTGCTGATATTGGAATTCAAATGATATTGCATTTCTGTACTTTATTAGAAGCACGTGGTTGTTATAGTTCATTTGAAAGGTGAGTGGATTGAAGTTTTTTGATTCTGAGTGACGTTCACCAAAATGTGTGTATATATATATACATATATATATATATGTATATATATATATATATATATATATATATATATATATATATATATATATATATATATATATATAATATTAAAAAATAAAATAACAATAAATAAATTTGTAGTTATTACTGGTCACACAAGCAGAATGGAAGAATGTAAAATGTATTAATTATGAGAAAAACATGATTGGTTATTTTGGGGGGCATTTATTTAAATAAACACTTTAAATCTGAAGTTGACAATGGATCCCGATAGACCAGGACATGAATGGAATACAAAGGAAAATAAAATACGCCCTCACCTCACATTTACAAAAAAGGAGAATAAAATACAGCGGAAAATAAAATACAGCGGAAAATAAAATACAGCCTCACACACACGCATATACACACATGCAAGTCTTATGCGACATGCATTCCTGACCATATGCAAAAAAGAAAAATGTTAAAAAACAAACGTCTAGTCCTAGAGCACCATGCTACCTAAAATACATGCAAATATACTAAAAAAAATATCCACCCGACGGTTCAGTGGTTCTTCCGCTTCCCTTTGGTGCGGGCAGTCTGGGTTCGATTCCCACTCAGGGGCAGTGTGAATGGTTGTGTGTCTCTCTGTGTGCCCTACGACTGACTGGCGACCAGTCTAGGGCGTAGTCTGCCTTTCGCCCGAAGACAGTTGGGTTAGGCTCCAGCAACACTCGCAACGCTTTCAAGGATGGGCAGTATGGAAGATGAATGAATGAATGAATATATTAAAAATAAATGCTAAAAATATATTTTTAAAGCAGCCTGATGGTGTAGAGCAGGGGTCTCCAACTCATGTCCTCGAGGGCCCAATCCAGTCTGTTTTCCATGTCTCCCTCCACCAACACACCTGAATCAAATAATCAGGATCGTGATAAAGCTCCTGGACAGCTTGCTGATTAGTTGATCATTTGATTCAGGTGTGGTAGAGGAGAGAGATTTGGAGAACAGACTGGATAGGGGCCTTTGGGGACCGGCTTGTGAGACCCCTGGTGTAGGGGTTCACTCACCTGACTTTGGTGGGGACAGACACTGGCTCGTTTCCCGCTGGTGGTGGATTGATTGTGAGTGCAGATGGTCGTTTGGCTCGCCGTGTGCCCTACGGCTAACTGGAGACCAGCCTAGGGTGAAGTCTGCCTTTCGCCCAAAGTCAGCTGGGATGAGGCTCTGGCAACCCTTACGAGGATGTGCGGTATAGAAGATGAATGAATTAATATACTTTTAAAAATACATTTTCCTTCCCAACTCAGTACATCTGACCATTGCCCATATTCTGGACAGATTTGCATTCAGCAGGAATATTCACACTGCACTAAGAAGCAGCACAATAGAACTTTATCCAGGTACTTGTACATTTTCCAGGCTTAAACTTAGAAGTTAGTGGCCCATTAATAGTAATCATCATTAAGTGTGAAATGGCTGAGATGAGCAAGACAGCCCTCTTGTCTGACCTTATATTATTCATTACACTGAAGTTGCTTTCAGACTCACGGGGAATGTCATCAGGCTCACTACAGCCTGCTTACACCAGGTCCTGAATCCCATTGAGTCCTTGGTCTGTGATCTAATTTAATTTTATAGTAGCTATGCTGGTTGCTGCTCTCTCTCTCCCTCTCGCTCTCTCGCTCTCTGTCACTCTCTCTCTCTCTCTCTCTCTCTCTCTCTCTCTCTTTCTCAGGTTAGCTAAAGGCTAAGTAAATTGTCTCACATTATAATGAATACCTTTCCAAAGACCAACAGGCTTTATATACATAGAGATTATCCACTTTATTCAACAATAGCGGAGCTGCCGGCGAACAATATTAAGAGGAATCCAGCTCGGTCCTCTCAGCACCATCCATCTAAACTGCTAAACCTGAGGTCTACAGCAACTCCCACGGCATCTGACTATCTTACGCTACATTTAGCCGACTTGCATAGTTAAACTAGTGGCAAGAAAACCTCCTCACTAAACTGCATTTTTAAAATATTAAAAATTCATTTAGAAACCATCTTACCTTACCTGGAGTTTATAACTCACCACACTGCCACTTGTTTATTTTCTCGCATATAAGCCTCCCCCGCGTATAAGCCACACCCTTAAAATAGCCTTAAAATCGTTGGATTTTACAATTTCTCGCGTATAAGCCGCCCCCTGATTCACAATTTTCACCTCCATATTCATGTTTTACTAGAGAGTACAAATGTGTTACTTTGAAGGGAAAATGTTGAGAAAAATGATTGCACGTGGTATTTCTGAGATACTGTATGAATCAAAAGCACACTATTAAAGTCACTGTCATAAGGAAGTTAGTCATTCATCCAGTAATGGTTGTTTTCTTACTGCAAAACGGAAAACAACCACAAAAAGTAAATGTTATTTTGCCGACATGCACTGGTGAAGAAGAGTATAGCAACGCTGTAAGTCTTGTGTGCATATAAGTCGTACCCTTGATTCAGTCATCATTTTCTTTAGTTACAAATGCTCATGCGAGAAAATACGGTAAGTATCACCACCTGGTCTGGTCCTGCCAAAAAGTTGGTTAGCGTATCCGCCTCACTGTTTTCAGATCAAGGGTTCACGTCTGGGCTCCAGCCTTCCTGTGTTAGTGGAACTCTCCTTGTGTCTGCGTGGGATTTTTCCGGGTACTCTGGTTTCCTCCCGCATAAATTGACAAGATGAAATTTTCTTTTTTTTATATCTATTGTTTTTCTTTTGCCTTTATTTTGCTAAATGTTATCAATTTGACTCCTATCATAAATAACAATAATAATTATTAATTTTATGAAATGTAATTAATACAGTGGTTAATGTATCGGCCTCACAGTTCTAGGGTCGAGAGTTCAATCCCAAGATGATCTTTGCTGTGTGGAGTTTGCATGTTCTTGTTTGCGTGGGTTTACCCCAGTTTCCACACACACATCCCAAACATATGCAGGGCAGGCTGATTGGACACTCTAAATTTCCCCTCGGTATGAGTGTGAGCGTGAATCGTCCATCTCTTTATCCCTTGCAATTGGCTTGCCACCAATTAAGGATGCTCATCGTCCGGCGCCCAAAGTGAGTTTGGATAGGCTCCAGCACCCCCATGTGATGAATGAATGTATGTGGAACCAAGGTGTTACACAAAATGGTAAAGATGTGTTCCTCAAGCTGATGCTAATCCTATCACGCCTACAATGCCTTGACAATGAAAAGTCGGCAGCACCGGGCGTCCAGGATCCGCAATTTCATCAGTCCGGTCGGAGGAGTGACGGATGCTGCATGAAGGGGTGTTCACTAGCTCTCTAGGGTCCATTCATGTTTTATACAACAGCTCGGAGAGAGGCCCGCTTAGCTAAGGTGGCCGGAGGCGCTTTTCACACTAATGAGCGACACTATCTGCCATCACGGACACATATACTACCAGGTCACTTAAGGGTAGAGGTGAAGTGATAATGGACCAGGAGCTAACACACGTGATATATGCCTAGATGAGCAAGCGGTATCATTAGTGGGGAAGTCAAGTTGATATGGGCTCTGTGGGGGCAGGGGGGTTCCACGTGCGGGGTCATCATGGTGCATTTATGCTGGAGAAATGATCACAGAGGCACTGGAAATGTAATTTCGGGCTTCATTGGCGGTTTCTTTCTGCATTAACCCAGCAGAATGATATATTGAGTGGTTCCGAAGCAGCGCATCCAACATTTATGCATGTTCTATTCATGGCAGAGTGACACTATGATGCATCATCAACATGTTGGCACAGTTTGAACTCCTTTGGCATGCAGAAGGTGAAGAGTATCGAGTCAACAAGATCTGCAGCCATCCGGTAGTTATTGCTAGAGATTGGCCGGGATTTCACGGCATGCTCTCAAGAGAGAAATCCTTCCCTGCTACGGTCTGGGATTAAGATCCTTGTAAACCAAATTTAGAGCATTTTGAGGATGGAAATTAATACTTTGTTTAAACATTTCGATTACTTACAATTGAAATCCATTAAATTTAGCCCTTGAAGCCCGCTTCACTTTTTGGCAGGAATTTTGTTGGGCATTCAAACATGAGTTGACCCCTCCCAAAAAGCCCAGAAAGTTACAGACGGTGCAGTTAGACATCGGGACATCTCTTACAATTGGACGCAAAAAATCTGTCATGTGTTGGATTTTTTTGACATACAATTTGGTCCCCCAACAAATGTCTCTGAAAGTCATCTCTGTTAAGACACTGAATCTGTATTTTAAGTAATTGTTATATAAAAAATACCCTCTCAAATATAAAGGAGCACAATATAAGATTTGCATTGCACTTCATCTATTGTTTTAAATTTGTTAATTCATTCATTTTCTACACCAGTTATCTTTGTCAGGGTTGTGGGGTGCTGGAGCCTATCCAAGCTGACATAAAGCGAAAGGTGGACTAAACCCTAAACAGAGACAGGCACAATCCCACTGCCACTGGCTGGGAGTTCTGCCCATACCGAAGTCAAGCGAATGAATCACTACCCCATCAGTGACTATTCATTAATAGACACTGAATAGACATAGAAAAAAACATTCATTCCTTCATTTTCTGAACCGCTTATTCCTCACAAGGGTCGTGGTGGTGCTGTAGCCTATCCCAGCTTTCTATGGGCACCAGGCGGGGGACACCCTGAATTGGTGGTCAGCCAATTGCAGGGCATAAGGCAGGGGAGGCCAAGTCCGCCCCTCGAGAGCCCCTATCCAGTCTATTTTCCATATCTCCCTCCTCTAGCACACCTGAATCAAATGATCAAGCTGTCCAGAAGCTTGATACTGATCCCGATTATTTCATTCAGATGTGTTGGTGGAGGGAGACATGGAAAACAGACTGGATAGAGGCTCTCAAGGACCGGACTTGGCCACCCCTGGCATAAGAAGATGTAGAACCATTCACGCTCACACTCATACCTAGGGTCAATTTAGAATGTTCAACCAGCCTACCATGCATGCTTGTGGGTTGTGGGAGGAAAGCCGAGTACCTGGAGAAAATCCAAGCATGCCCAGAGAGAACTTGGAAACTCCACACAGTGAGGACCAACCTGGGATTGAAGCCTCAACCCCAGAACTGTGAGGCCGATACGCTAAACATTTCCACCAGGCCGCCCGTTTCAGAAAAATGTTTTTTTAGAAATATTTCTATCAAGCATATCGAATAGATATGCAATATTTGTGTTATTCTCCATTGTGAAGCGCATCTCTAGCAACTCAAAGGGGAAGGGACGTCAATATTTTTATTTTAGTTGCAGTATAATTTTTGGCCACTAAGTGGGAATAATATTTTGCCAACATGTTAATTCATAATCACAACATACACAAGACAGGCTTTAGTATATACTCAAACAAAGATATTGAAACCACGCCTTGCCAGCCAATCAGATCCGACACTCTGTCTCTCGGACTCCTTCAAAAAGACTGAACAATTCTGTCAAACATCATCACCAGTATTTCCCTCTGTTTGCCAGGCATTTTGCTGCCCTTATTTTTGGAAAAGATGATCACCCTGTAAATCATGAGTTGACGGACAAAAAAACATTATTACTCTACTGATAGATTAATGGGTACCACTTGTGTGAAAGTCTAGTAACCACCTACATCTTTTTGGCAGAAACAGAAGTGACAACGGTCAATCGCTGCTTGGACGCAGCCAAGGCCTGCAACATTGACGAGACGTGCCAGAAGCTGCGCACCGAGTATGTTTCATCCTGCATCCAGCCATTAGCTCGCTCGGGCCCATGTAACCGTCCCAAGTGCAACAAGGCGCTGCGCAAATTCTTTGACCGCGTGCCCCCCGACTACACACACGAACTACTCTTCTGCCCCTGCACGGACACGGCGTGTTCCGAACGCCGACGCCAAACAGTGGTTCCTGCCTGCTCCTATGAGGACAAGGAGAAGCCCAGCTGCCTGGCTCAGCTCAGGGTGTGCAAAGCTGACTACATTTGCAGGTACAGATTTTAATGATAACTATTTTGGATTGAGCCTCTAAAGAATATGACAGTAATTCGGCAATATTATTTTGAGTCATCATATGTTAGACCCACTAAAAAGTCTTGTAAAACCAAAATGACAGAAAGTCTAGCATTTGAGTTAAAATAAATAAATAAAATTAGGCTTTTTTTATAGTGACAAACTATAACCAGAAAATTCAGCTCACAAAAGGCAGGTAAAATTAGGTTTAGCAAAGTTAGACCCACAAAAATATCAAATGAGGTATTCTCCAGACAGATGAACTAAACCATTTTAATTTGAAATAACCACTTATGCTTATACTGTGATCCCTTCACCACCTCGTGGCTTCAGTACATCGCATTTTTTTATATTAAGTATTAAAAAAGTTAATAAAAATGTCAAAATTCACATTGAAACTCATAAGCGGAAGACACAAGATGAAAAATGGCAGAAGTCAGGGCACCGCTTCTTCTTTGGTGCTGAAATGGGTGGCACTCAGCGCAGAAGAAGAAGCGAAATTTCACCGTAGAAGAATCACGTGCCAAAAAATTCAAACAGCCAAGAAGGAAGTCGTCATGCCTTTTCTATTTTCTTTGGCTTACATTTCGCATCGTGCACAGAACGACTATGCAGAGCCTATTCTAGCATTGTTTTGATTTTGAATCACCTCCTGAAAATGCCCTCTAGGCGTCCTGCGTCATCTGAGGCATTATAAATGAATCTACCATGTGTGACATAGAGAGAAGAAGCGAACATTTGGAAAACGGCAACGATATCTTTTTCCAAGGAGCCCAAGCGAGTGGTAACCACTAGGAAGAAAATAAAGTTATCGTTAAGATGGAGAATGCCGCATAGGTCTGGATGTCGGACTGTAGGGAGAAAATACCTCTGGATACCAACATGATTAGAAGCAAAGCCAAGACTATTTACGATAGCTTAGCTCCTTAGCTCCTCAGCCTCATACCAATGCCATGAGTGAGCCTTGTGGTTTTACTGGAAGAAGTGCTGGTTTGAAAAGATTAAGAAGAGGTATGGTCTACAAAGTGTTTTGCTGTATGGGGAAGCCTCCTTGGCAGACCAAGAGGCACCGAAATGGTATGTCGAGGAAGAGTTTCCTCACATAATTGAAGAGAATGGTTATCTTCCAGAGCAATTTTTTAACATGGATGAGACTGGCTCTGTTTGGAAGAGGATGCCTTCCCGGACATTTTTATTCAAAGACGAACTGCAAATGCCATGGTTCAAGTTTCACAAGAATCACCTGACGCTCGATCGGAGGAAGCCCCAACAGACCACACAGGTGAACATCTAGGGAACAGACATTGAAATCATGGATAATTGAAAGTACCTGGGTGTTCACCTCAACAACAAACTGGACTGGTCCACAAACATAGATGCCCTGTAGAAAGAGGGACCAGAGTCGCCTCCACCTACTGAGGAGAGTACGGTCTTCTGGAGTCTGCAGGACACTGCTTAGGACCTTTTATGACACTGTGGTGGCATCTACAGTGTTTTATGCAGTGGTCTGTTGGGGATGCGGGAGCACGGACAGGGACAGGAACAGGCTGAACAAGCTGGTCAGGAAGGCCACCTCTGTTCTCGACTGTCCTCTGGACTCGGTAGAGGAAGTGGGAGAGAAGAGGATGCTGGCCTCCCAACCTCTGCATGAGTTTGTGGACTCCCTCCACAGCTCTTTCAGTAATAGACTGCTGCACCCTCAATAAAAGAAGGAGCATTTCCGCAGAACCATCGTCCCATCAGCTGTCCAAAAAGACATACTAAGTAGTCTGAAATTCTGAGTTAAAAACAGCAATGTTGGTTTATTCATGTCATCAAAAAATTACAAATAGAATATCCATCTTCTAAAAGTAGTTGCACTTAGCAAAGTGCGGGCAGGCGCGGGCTCGATTCCCGCTGGTGGCGGTATGCTTGTGAGTGCGAATGGTCGTCTAACTCTGACTGCCCTACGAATTGATCAATCTAGGGTGTAGTCTTCCTTTCACCCGAAGTCAGCTGGGATAGGCTCCAGGTTTGCATATCTATCAGGAACACCTACCAAAATGTCTAGGGGGGAAAAAGCTAGGCAAATCTGCCATTGACTCTGGAGCAGGGTTTGGCAAACTATTCCAAAAAGGGCTGCAGTGGGTGCAGGTTTTCATTCCAACCCATAAAGAGGAAACCTTTACACCAATCTGGCGTCGTACAAGTGCAATCAGTGAATTGCAGTCAGGTGCTTCTTGTTTTCTGTAGAAATCTCATTGGTTAAAGTGTCTGTGGTGGATCGGTTGCACCAAAAACCTGCACCCACAGCGGCCCTCGAGGACCAGTTTGACCACCCCTGCTCTGGAGCAACTGACAACGATAGCCACCCAATCATGTAGCTCTTTTCTATTAATAATTTATGTGTTTCGTTTGAACCAGAAGTGTTAGGCTGTGAATGAATGAATGTTCATTACTTCCAGCCCTCTTGTTTCAAATGGATAGGGTGTCTATCGGCATCAATTGCAGCTAATGAGTTATGGTCGTGACCGGAAATTTCGTCAACGGACACTTCGTCGCCGGACGCTTCGTCTCCGGACGCGAAGTGTCCATCGACGAAATGTCCAGTTACCAGTTATGGTTGAAGAAAATGGTAGCTTTATCTATAAGGAGAGATCAATGTTGACGATTCTGATGCGTGATTGCGTTCCTTTGGTCAGATCTCGCTGGGCTCAGTTCCAGTACGATTGCCAGCCGTGGCAGCAGAGCCTCAGCGGCTGCAAGCACGAGAATCACGCCGCCTGCCTGCTATCCTACACGGGCCTCATCGGTAAGAACAACAACCCTACGCACAAGTGCCAACTGACCAATGAAATAGCTCCATCCAGAAATCGTCAGCCTTACTAGTTCATGGTTTGGATATGTAGTTGATATCAGCCATTATGGGCTGTTAATATTAGAGCTGAGTACTTTTTGAGGTGATACTTTAAGAGCCACTGCTCTAAACGATTGATATTCCACATTGATCATCGACTAGTTGTCGATTCAGCAAGGTGGTCCGAGTGCCAAGCAGTTAATGACTGCAGTAGAGGAGAATAAACATCTTCTACTTATCAAAGTTTTCTTCTCCAAATCCCTCTGTTAAAAAAATCAAGAAGTGGCGGTGCCATCGATCCGTGCGCTCACGCCATTAATTCAAAGACAGAATCAGATCAAAGAATGCAGAGTCAGTAGAACGCGCCCAGGCGAGAGATGGCGCCGTGTTGAGAATAATGAGCCGTTGTATGGATCACAGGGTCGTAACAAGATGATGTTTTAATCATTCTTTGGTGTTGTGAACGTGTTCTTCGCTAGGCAGTACCATCACGCCCAACTACCTTGACAACACCACCTCCAACGTGGGACCTTGGTGCTCCTGCAGTACCGGCGGACACCAGCGGGAGCAATGTGCCGGATTCCTGGCTTTGTTCCACGAGAACGATTGCCTCAGTGAGTACAACACAACATGGCATTAAGTGATCATGTTTCAGTGCACTTGATGGCTGTAAACCTGACTTTGGTGCAGGCAAATGTGGTATCGATCCCCGCTTGGTGGTGGTATGATTGGGCATGCAAATGGCTGTCTCTCTCTCTCTCTCTCTCTCTCTCTCTCTCTCTCTCTCTCTCTCTCTGTGCCCTAAAACTGCCTGGCAACCAGTCTAGGGTCTTGTCTGCCTTTCGCACGAAGTCCGTTGGGACAGGCTCCAGCAAATCCTGCAACCCTTTCAGAATAGCACTCAATATGGGACCAGAGCTGGTAAAATGCGCCATCGTGCATCCAAGCACGATTACTACACATCAGATCACAGCAGCTGCTGCTACCTAGTGGACGCAGTGGAAGTGTAGCCACCTATTGTTTATTTCAAACATGAAACAAGTGTTAAGATCGATTCAGACAGCTTTTGAATTGATACATGAACCATGGAATTTAATATTGCGATATATCGCCGAATCAATTTTTAAAAAACATCTGTGTTAGCTAATGGTGTAGAAATATATTTGACTTCATATTTTTAGAAGATTTAAGGCTTTACAAATAAACCAAACATAGTAAGAACTACTTAACATAACATAAATTGTTTTTATATTTGTTTTTGTTTTCTTTTTTAGCATTTATATGTACCATATTTTCACACCTACAGGGGCACCGTCTCAGTTGCAGGTGCAATTTCTGTATTCAGCCCACACTCTGGTTCATTGGACGCGACATATAGTAATGCTAGCATGCATCCTAGCGTATGTTTTCAAAAAGCAACAGACGGAAAACTGAGTTTGATTGTGCTTTATTGACGTAATGTTCCGTATTTACTCGCACACTGCGTGTATAAGCCGTGTTTTTGCGCATATACGCTGTACCCTCGATTCAGTGATCATTTTTTGTCCAACAAAAGCGGCATATATGCGAGTAAATATGGTATGTGAATATAAGTCAAACCATTCAAAGATCTACAAATCCATCAAAGCCCTCATCTTCTGTATTTGACATAGAATTCGGCAATGTTGGCGACTTCGCGTCGAACACGTTGGGTTCCATCTCACTATCAGAGTTGTAGCCATAGGCTTTTGTAAAAGTGATGCTTGGGATGATTAAAAGCGCTATGACCACACGGAAGTCAATTGCCTCGCCACATGTCTGGAATGTTTTGATTGGATATACCATAATGGTTGAGGTACACAGGCTGGGTAGTGGTGCCCTTACTTCCGGTATTTCTCCTCCTGTCTTCCACTTGCTAGTTTCGGCGTGGGTTTTCTAGTTTTATTTTTTATTTGGATACTTAATTTAAAATGCCAGCATGTACTGAAGCCGCAAATTTTGAAACCGCAAAGTGGTGAAGAATGACAGTACTATAATTTTATGAATTTTATACACAAAAAGGGAAATTTGAAGTGTTTTCGCTATTAATTTGATAAACATTCATTTCATATTTATGAATAATAATGAAATAGTAATATAATGTTGATTAAAAAACATAACCAGTGTAAATCGTTTTTAAAATGACAACAAAAAACATTAAATTCCTTCTTATTTTAATTTATTTTATTTTAAAAAAAAACTATGAAACTGCAGTTATTGTATCTATTAATTTGAATGGTTATTTATTAGTTTTATTAAAAACAGTATTTTAATCTTTTATTAAAAACAAAATAGAAATTAAAAATGTTCGCTATAAATTTATAATTCCTGATTTCATCTGAGCTATTTTTCATCATTTATTCATCTTCGGTATCGCGCATCCTTTAGGGTTGCGGGAGCCTATCCCAACTGAGACCAGGGGGTTGGAAACCTTTTTGACGAAGAGAGCGAAAAACAATTCCTATTTTCAAATTTTATTTCTTGAGAGCCATACTCAGAATTTAAAAGTCAATATACATGAAAATGTGTGATTTTTTTTTGTCATTTCACCACTCTTAAAATAAAATATCTGAATTATTTTGACAACAGTGTTACGCTGTTGCTAATCAATGAGTATCAATGAGAGTGTGATAACTTTGCACTTTATATAACTGTTAATATAACCATAACAGCAATAGACGGCGGAGCCAGGGTTCACACGTGTAGCTCTTTATTGCAACACTCAGAACGGCCACACAACACCACTCCATCCGGGTCATGATGTATTACACAACGGTCACTAGGTGGCGTGGTTAAACACACTTGTATAACCTGAGGCAATTATCATTTCTAGTATCAATATATTACAGAGAGTATGCGTGAAGAAGAGTCAAATGAAAAAAAATGATTAAAAAGGCGCTAGAGGTAGTGTCGTCACCACAGTGCCGACGTGACACTCCTATTGGTGCGTTGGGGACTAATAGTGTAGGGATACGTCATTGCCTTGTCGCAGGCGTAGGGATACGTCATCGCTTTCACCAACTATGATTGGCTAGTGATAGTGTAGGCGGGTCAAAGCCAGAGTGAGCCAGCCAGAGCTCGCAAATTCAACCCACAATGGCCAACGGATGAAAACAAATGGATTTGGTTGCAGATTTGCTGGCAAAGCCATTTTCCAGACAGACTTTTCCAGAAAAAAATGGACATCATTAAGAAAGGGCGGCCAACTCCGAAGCTAGCAAGCCTGTTACAACCGGGAAAAGGGTTTGTCCACCACATTCAGTTCGCTAACTGCGAGCGCTACTCCTGGCTCACGGGCTCCGAGGAACACTGCAAATTGTATTGCTGGGAGTGCTTGTTATTTGCCACCGATCGACATGGTGTTTGGAGCAACACTGGATTTGCAAATTTGACTTGTTTAACCAAAGCAGCAACGAGACACCAACGCACTGTCGGACACCAACGGTGCTCTCCAAAACTTTTTACGAAACCCGAGTTCAGCGAGCAAGGGCGCAGGGAAACGGAGCACCACAACGAAAAGGTAAAGAAAAATATGGAAATCTTAAAAAGTTTGATAGACTCTGTAAACTTTCATTTCGGGGACACGATGAAAGCGCTGCATCCCCCAAACAAAGGAAATTATGTGGAACTTCTTTCTCTCATTGCTGAGAGTAACACAGATTTACATTACCACCTGTCCACTAATAAAGTGTTTAGTGGCACGTTGGGCAAAATACAAAACAACCTGATCACTGCTATTGCTGAAGTGATGGAGGAAGAGATGAGAAGGTAAATAAAGGTACTTTGTCTCTGTAATGGTGAATGATTCTGTGCGGTGTGCTGATGGATTTAAAGCACATCTGGATGATTTTGAATTCTGTAGATTTTTGGTGACTTCCTATTAATTTTGTTGCATTTTTGGGTCACTTGTTAACATCTACTCATCATTGAAAGAAACATGATTGGACGCCTATCATCCTCAATAGCGTAGATTTTTTTTAAAGTTATGTAATAATCAAATTGGTATCAATCATATTTGTGTATGAGCATCCATTTCAAAAATTTAACTATATATAAAATATTTTAAATATTGGCTGCGATGATTCTTAATGGATTTGACCCGCAAAAAAAGATTTCTGCTTCAAAGAGTTAAACTTTGTAGCACATAATGGCCACTGAATGCAGTGCAGGTGCTCCAAGCGCACGAAGAGGTCAAGCGCAAGATTCTCGCGCGCACTACCACCAACTCCACGACAGGATTCTGGACAATATTACTTGCCAGACGCGGACGAGATTTCAAGAACACGAAAGACTGATGTTTCTCTCCCTCCTCGACCCGCAGAAGTTTTGGGAATACAAGAAAACTTTCCCACATGCAGCCTTCTCCATCTTAACGCAGAGCCACGGTACACTTTTCGATCTGCATCGGTCGGCTAAGAACAGAACTGAATGTAATGTATGCCACGGATGATTTTACAGGAAAATCTGTCACTGATCTCCCTGACTTCCTTCAGCAGAAAAATCTGAGTGAGAGCATGGGGCAGCTGTACACATTAGTGGGTTTGACAGTGACCACCGTGTCCACTGCTTCTGTCGAACGGACATTTTCAGCCCGAAACAGAATAAAAACTTATGCCAGAAATGCAACATGTCAGACTCGACTGTCAGCATTAGGTTTGATGGCGATAGAAAAGAACTTCTTGATGGACCTGAAACGCACGTGTAATTTGTACCACAGAGTAATTGAAATTTTCTTGAAAAAAGAAAGGAGGATGCATTTTGTGTATAAATAAAAAGAATTTTTGTTGAGTAAAATGTGTCTATTTTCCGAAATAATATTTAAATTAATGAGGTTATTATTGATTATTTTTATGTGTCGCAGCTGTAGCTGCAGTAAAGGTTTTATAGACATAAAATACTTGTTGAGGGTTGGATTGATTCACACGTAGCACTACTGAAGGCCCAGGTGTGAAATGGACGGCCCGCCACTGCTAATTGGGGATGACAAGCTTTAAGGGGTTTAACTTTTATATGATTGATTGAAATGGCTGGCAATTAAGTCTTGTTTATGCCTATTACAGTTTGAAAAATGTCCATGTACATAATGGCAGTTGACAGGTAAATAAATGAGCAACATGACATTTCCTAAATGAAGGCATTCAAAAGCACAGCAGGCATTCAGCGACCGTTAAATCCGCTGCAGAAAAAGAAGAATAATGGCTGCAAGCGTCCATGTGATGTTATTATGTTTTTCTCCTAGCGCTCTGGCAGAATAAATAACAGAAGCTAATTTAAGGAAAACTTTCCTTAACCAAAAATCGAAGTTCATACCATAAAAATTTATTACAGTAATCTTGAGTTCTCGTGGGTTTCCCCACACTGATGGTGTGCATTTTATTCCCCAAACTTACTCTGGCCAGTGATAGCTCTATTGGCTCTATTTGTGAGAAAATTAGTTATTTTGATTTATACGTTAACTTGTCATGAGAAGAACCTTGCTGCCACTAAAGAAAAAACATGGAAGTCTAAGCATGGATAAAAATAATAATAATAATCGGACATAGGCCCTGTCGTCATCATCAACAACATAAAGCCTAATTGTCATCACACCCAGAAACTGCGTATGACGAAATTGGTAGTGCTTCTCCATAAGGTGCATTTTCTCGGCAAAAGACCTAAATAAGTGATAGTTTCGGACTCGTAATTTGGCATTCTGCCGTTATGGATACATCGCATCACCCCCCGAGCGGATCACTTACCTCTCACTCTCTTTCACTTACCTTCAGTCAGCCAGTAGGAGGCAGATCATCACCCAAACATATTTTCATATTACCTCACCCCGAAGTTATTACACCGAAGGGATTGTGTGTTGTGTTACCGGAAGTTCAGAGTCCTGATGGCTGTGGGGAGAAAACTGTCCTTAAGTCTATTTGTCCGTGCTTTGTGAGACCTGTAGCGTCTGCCAGAGGGCAGCAGCTGGAACAGGTTGTGACCAGGGTGGTATTGGTCCCTGACAATGTTCCCGGCGGCTCTGCTGAGGTAGCGAGAGCTGGCAATGTCATCCAGTGAGGACAGAGAGCAGCCGATGATCTTCTGGGCAGTGTTGATCACTCTCTGCATGGCCTCTCTGTCTACTGGCGTGCTTCCAGCATACCACACTGTAATGCAGTATGCCAGGATGCTCTCCACAGTGGCTCTATAGAAGGTTACCAGAAGCTTAGGTTCCAAGTTGTTCCTCCTGAGTACCCTCAGGAAATTGAGTCGTTTCTGGGCCTTCTTCACCACTGCCATGGTGTTGGTAGACCAGGAGATTGTTCACCAAACACCACAAAGACAGTTTGTTGACCTCATCTCTGTAAGCAGACACCCCCCCCCCCCAAGATGAGTCCGACCACAGTGGTGTCATCGGCAAATTTGATGATGGAGTTAGACTGGTGGGTCGGTGTACAGTCGTATGCGTACAGGGAGTACAGAAGAGGACTCAGTACACAGCCTTGAGGGGAGCCAGTGCTCAGTGTAATGGAGGAAGAGAGGTGGGGACCAAGTCTAACAGTTTGTGGACGGTTCGTTAAGAAGTTCTTAATCCAGTAGCAGATAGCCGAGGATAGTCCTAGGTGGGGGAGTTTGTCAGCCAGAATGTCCGGTATTATAGTGTTGAAGTCTGAGCTATAGTCAATGAAAAGCATCCTCACGTAGTTCCCATGGTGCTCCAGGTGGCTCAGTGCTGTGTGTAGAGCTACAGCGATGGCGTCCTCAGTGGACCTATTTGCTCTATAGGCAAACTGGTGAGGGTCAACTGAGGGAGGGATTGTATCCCTGATATGGCGGGCGACTAACTTTCAAAGCAAATTCATGATCACAGGCGTAAGTGCAACAGGCCTATAATCATTCAGGCTGTCAATGGTTGGCTTTTTAGGGACAGGGATAATGGTGGCAGATTTCAGGCAGGATGGGATGATGGATTGTACATGTATTTTTGTATATGCACGAAAACATGTAGTAGTATGGTACTAATAATAGGAGTGATCTTCGTGTTTTTTGATTATCGCGGCCATATCTGGTCTACATTAGCTGCGATATTTGAGGGATTACTGTATCGTTTCTTTTCAATCCGTCACATAATTACGCCAGCACCGTTTTACGTCACCACATATGTACCAAAATCTAAATTAAATAGAAATTAAGCTTGATTTTAATTCTCTATATTATAGTTGAGTTACTCAGATTAAAATACAACATATAGAACCAACATGTCATTTTAGATGGGGTTCCGTTTCAGCGAAAATATATTTTAGTGAACTGACTCAATATTACCAATCGACCTGACAGGTGTAAAGATTAACTGATTAGATTCGGTTACTGGTCTGTGATGTGGGAGATGCATTGGTCTTGAAATCTGAAATCTACAAAGCGGTCATATGATCAAGCAGGTTTACTTGTCAGCGAGATGACATTGGCCAAACCGCAAGATTATTGAGCCCACGTGATGGGAAGGTGCAATTTGTTGGATACACAAAGTGAATACAGAAGAACAGGCTACTATCTCATCTCTCATCTCATTTTCTGAACCGGTTTATCCTCATTAGGGTCGCGGGGGGTGCTGGAGCCTATCCCAGCTGACTCTGGGTCAGAGGCAATCGCAGGGCACAAGCAGACTGACAACCATTCACACTCACACCCATACCTAGGGACAATTTGGAGTGTCCAATCAGCCTACCATGCTTGTTTTTGGAATGTGGGAGGAAACCAGAGTACATGGAGGACTTGCAAACTACACACAGGTGGACGTGAGCTGGATTTGAACCCAGGACCCCAGAGCTGTGAGGCCGACACGCTAACCACTCGCGCCACCGGGTCGCCACTTGAACATTATTTACATCCATAATGCCACAAGGCATCCTGGGATTTATAAGGCAAACGCAGCAATGCAACAATATGTTGGTCTATCTATACCAGAGGTGGCCAAGTCCGGTCCTCGAGACTCCCTATCCAGTCTGTTTTCCCTATCGCCCTCCTCTAAGACACCTGAATCAAATGATCAACTCATCAGCAATCTGTCCAGAAGCTTGATACCGATCCAAATTATTTGATTCAGGTGGGTTGGTGGAGGGAGACATGGAAAACACACTGGATAGGGGCTCTCGAGGGCCCGACTTGGCCACCCCTGATCTATACCATTGGTGTCAAACTATTTCCAGAAAGGGTCTAGTGGTGGCAGGTTTTTGTTCCGACCCACCAAGACGACACCATTTCACCATTCTGTTCTCTTACAACTGTAATCATTGATTGCAGTCAGGTGCTGCTTCTTCCAGCTGACCTCCTCATTGGCCTAACTGCGCTGTTTCAGTAGGGAGAAAACCTGCACCATCTTGGCCCTTTTTGGAATCAGTTTGACACCTGTGATCTAAACCAGTGTTCCCCATCCACTGTGCCGTGAGCAATGGTCAGATGTGCCGCGGGGAAATTGCAAGAAGTCATACAATGTAATATTCAGAGAGGAAAAATTAATATGATTATAACAAGATTAAAATTGAACTATTACAAGGTTAAAATCAAAATAACATGAACGTTAAACTATAGATTATACTATTACAAGATTCAAATTGTGAAACAGTCATTTTGTTGCTTATTTTTCTCTAACATGAACCGGAAGTTGTTTGGTTTCTAGGGCATTGACTTTTGGCGACGTAAAGTCTGTGTGAGCACATTTTCTTTTGCGTAATATTAGGACATTTACCGTAATTACTCGAATATAACGCGCACTCGAAAATAACACGCAGGTAATTTTGGGCCCAAAAAATCTGGAAAAACGCAGTAATCGAATATAGTGCGCACCTAAAATTTCCCGCTGACGAAAATCAGAAATATTACCTTTTTTTCTTCGTTTCACGATTGTTTTGTTCAAACAAATTTATTCATTAGAATCCTTCAAATGAAGAGTTCCTCTCTCTCTTTGTCTGTCCTCTCATACATCTCTTCGTTGAGAATCCTATCAACGTACACGCTTCCTTCATCCACTTCCTCTTCCTCCCACAACACATCATCCGATTGGCTTTACGAGATGACGTAAAATCCGTGCGTCAAAGTGAGTTTGACAATGCTTTCGATCGAAAATTTGTAATTTATTTTAGTTATTGATTATAACACTGAACTGAGAGAGGGTGAACTGAGACGAGTAGGAGGCTAGAGGGGGGGAGTGGTGGTCTCGGCTTTCCGATTTTCGATCGAAATTACGAGATGACGTAAAATCCGTGCGCCGTCTTTACGAGATGACGTAAAATCCGTGCGTCAAAGTGAGTTTGACAATGCTTTTTTCGATCGAACATTTGTAATTTATTTTAGTTATTGATTATAACACGCACCCCCAACTATTGGAATTAATTATATAGCAAAAATCTGCGTGTTATATTCGAGTAATTACGGTTAGTAATATTTGGAGAAAAGTCATAAAATTATGCAATTAAAAAACATTACATTACCTATTTATGCCGGAGGTTAGAATTAAAAAACATTACATTACTTATTTATGCCGGAAGTTGTTCTGGGTCAGCAGACATCAACTTTTGGTGACATTATGTCATTGTGAAAAATTAGATTTTGGAATAATTTTGGAGGTTTATGTGATTCCTGCTGACAAAACTTGGATGAGAATGACTATTGTTACTATAAGCGACATCGCTTTAAATTAAAAGATTTTCAGATGGTGGTAGGCCTTGACCTTTTTTCAATGCAAAAAGTGTGCCGCAGCTCAAAAAAGGTTTGAAAACACTGATCTATACCAACAGAAGTGAGATTGATGGCTAAATTAATCTTCTTGAGCCAATTGGTTCCAAGCTTCATGGTGGTTTGTATGCTCTATCGCGCAATTAAAGGGCTATTCTGGAGGAGTTTTTTCCTGAAACTATTGCTATGGATCAGAATAATAACAGATTAGTAGCTGGATACACTGATTTCTATCTGTCATGGAGAAAAGGGGATTTATTGTGGCAGCACAGGGAAATAAACAAATTTGGCTTGGTGGAAATGCTGTGATGTAATACGAGGTGACCAGCGAAGCAGCAACATGGCACAGTTGAGTGCCTTTCATAGAGACAAGTTTGGGCTCAAACCATGTCGATTTGAACTGACAGATGACATGGATGATGAAAACCTATCATGCGGCATGCCGCTCAAGGCAGGTGAGGAAGGCAATGAACAACGCCTCCAAGATTGTGACTATTTGGGATTGGTTTTGTTGGGTGTGGTTTCCGTAATTAACTATTTCTTTGCCGTTGACAATGACAGACGTGCTGCGAATTGAAATGAGTTTGTCACTAGTAGATGAGGTTCCCCTCTCATTTGTTCTACGAGTATTCACGATACGAGAGGCCTTGGTAATGCGCAGCCAATCAGCTCCTGACATGAAGCCATAAAGCTGGCTCATTGTTAACCCTGTATCCCAATATCACACCAGGAACCAATCATGCACCTTGTATGAATGCCCTTGAGTGAAAAACATTCTCGTGCCCCTAAAAATGAAGAATAAAATACCTAATTTTCATTTTTTCCTGCTTATTTTTTAACGCACAAAGTAGCGAGGGATCACTGTATATCATGAAACTGCTCTAATAAAATACAGTTGAAAATTCAAGAGGTAACTTTTTAATTAAATTCTCTCCAAATACACTGACATTCAAATGAATGTCAAAGTCATGTTTGGAACTATTCGAGAATCCATAAATTATGGGAGTGTCGCAACTGACTGCAATCAACTGACTACACTTGAGAGACAAATTTGTGAAATGGTGATGTCTTGATTAGTTGGAACAAAATCCTGCACCCACTGTGTCCCTCTATGGAATAGTTTAGAGAGCACTGCTCTGAAGTGTTAAAATCCCCCAATTCATTGGTTTTCAGAGAAAGCCATCCTGGCGTTCGGCAACAGCTCAGAAGTGAAAACAGGGGCTGGAGAGTCAGCGCCAAACCCCCTAAACCCGGCCCCCGACGACCGCGGTTCTCCCCGGGCCACCGCCATTCCTGCCGTTTCTGTGGAAACGGCGCAGAACAGCCTGCGAGCCGAGATCCCAACTCAGGTGGGTTGATGTTTTTTTGCCAAATCCTTTTATTTTGCTGCAAGATCAATCATTAATATAAATAGTATGTACGCATGTGCAATCTCAACTACAGTGGTCTACTTGTCAAAATAAATAAACCAGATGAAAAAGACACCAACGTTGGTAAACATATTTAACAAAAAATGAAAATATTCAACAAAAATGCCTTTAAAACTAAAGTTGAAAAATCATACATCACAAATATCCAGCTCCCTGTAAATGTAAAAGAAAAATGAAACTTTTTTTAAAAAGAACTTTAGTTTAAGCCGTACAGCTAATGAATGAACAGATGAGCTTAGAATACTAAAAATATATAAAAATATTTTTACTTTGTAAACAAACATGACGCCCACAAGCTGAATTGCATTGAATACAATTAATGCATAAAAATATGTTTTCATATAATTTAAAATCATTAAGGATAAAAATACATCATGAGAAAAAAACAAGTGAAAATGAAAGAAAATCATGATGAACACCATAAAAATAAAAGCTTAAACAAAAATAATGTTGAACAAAAAATGAAGAAAATACTCAAAATACAAAAATAAAATAATAAATGTCACCACATGCAACAGTACACATTACAAAATATAAAATACATAAAGCTTAAAATAAATATACAAAATATACCTTTTTTAAATGAACATTTTACAAAAAGAAAATGCGTAACTTCAAATTTTGTAACTCGTCCAAATTACACAAATATTAGGAGAGGCATACAAATAATTCTATAAAATTCATCTTTTAATTACAAAACAATTGTAATGAATAATTTTTTTGCACAAGAATATGATTTGGAAAATATATTAGATAAATGTCAAAGTCAAACAATGTAGGATATACATCAGTGGCGGTCCGTGCATTTTCTCATAGCGCCTTCAACATATCAATCCAACCCTCAAAAACTATTTTATGGCTATAAAACCTCTACTGCAGCTACAGCTGCGACACAAAAAATAATCAATAAATCAATGCACAAATATGGGGTAAAATCCACTTCCTATCAGCATTTCATGATTAAATACAAATACTGGAGCTTTTCAGACATTAAAAACAGGCCACGGGGTGATTTTCCTGGGAGAAGACAGCGATGAACGTCAATGGCATACGGGCAAACATTGCCCGAAAATGGGGTGAAATCCAGCCGATAAATATACTAAAAATATTAAAAGAGAATAACAGAAACAATGAAAAATAAATACAAAATCGCAGAAAATATAAGAACATGACAAGTAAAGCAACAATAATTGAAAGAAAAAAATAATGTGTTGATTGGGGAGTAAAAAAAAGATGTGAAAAGTCGTGATGTGGGGTGACGTGGTTAACCTTGCCGCTCCTCTCTCAAGATCAACAGTAACGAGCGACTTTGGGGGGACGAGGGCGACTCGATGCCATCTTCGCCCAACCTCTTGGAGCGCAACAGCGGCAGGAGCGGCGCCCGTCCATTGCCGCTCGCCATTTGCTGTCATCTGACCGCCGCCGTTTTCCTCCGGCGCCACTAGGAAGCATAGTCGGAGAAAGACGTCGCAGCCGCACTTCCCGCTTTATTTACCAATGTGACACAATGGCTGGGGAGGACCCTTAAATTCATACTCCATTAAAAAGAAGTGTCATTATTTTTGTTGTGTTCATGGCAAGACAGTGCTAACTTTTAGCGCCTGGGGCTAAAGCTCACATGTTGTTGTAATTGTCGTGTTGCGGCGAAAAAATTTGTGGACACTTTTTATGGACAAAAAGCCAAGAGGTTGTGTTAGTGTGGATAACTTTTTGTGTTCTGCGCGTTTCCTCGTCTTTCCTTTTTCCTCACACGTGTGATTCAAATAAGAAAAAGGAGGGGAAAAGAAAGCACTTTTTTAAAGAACTAGTCTTACCTGACGAAGCACAACAGCGGTTGAAAATAAATTCCGAGAATTTGAATCATTTTCCATGGGAATTAACGTGACCAACAGGAATTTACAAAGTTGAAATTTGGTTATTTATCTCATGTGCGGTCTTTTGGTCGCCGTCTTTTGGTCGCCGGTCTTTTGGTGGCCGTCTTTTGGTCGCCGGTCTTTTGGTCGTCGTCTTTTGGTCGCCCCAACCGCGACAACAGGCGACCAAAAGACCGGCGACCAAAAGTCCGGCGACAAAACAAGGTAAAACAACACGGTCTACTCATCAATCAAAGCCAACAATGTCCCTAAGCCAACAATGTCCCTGAGCAGTTTCACTGAGCCTACGTGTGAGTGTATAAGAGTTTGTATGTACATGCGTTGTCCCTTTAAGAAGCTACGTCAGTCAGGATCTTAACAAGTTCTCCAACAAAAAACAATAAAAGTCCGGGAAATTTGGAGCTTTTCTTTAGCCTAATAATAAGTAGGGCATTAAGTATGACTAAATAGTAATTCGTAGTTTGTATTTAGGGAATTTGTGCAACGATTTAAATGGTAATTATCACTTACCTTCCGGGCGACCAAAAGATCGGCGACCAAAAGACCGGCGACCAATCGACCATGTACCATTTATCTTGATCTGCTAAGATTGGCTGTGAATGATCCCGTTTTCGAGCCGTTAACAATGATATATGTCCAATCCGTCTGGACTGGGAGGGATGACAGTGATCGAATGATCGTTGTCAGTTCCTCATGGTCCCAATGGATTAGACATCTATCACTTTCAGTGAGTTAATTTATGTATCTATATGAAAGTTGATGTGTTTCCTTACTTTCCAGTGTTATAAGTGACTATTTGACAAAGTTAAAGTGTGCTGAATGTAAAAACAGCTTATTTTAGAGCAACTCTGCTTTGTCTGCCGTCATCAATGGGAGGCAATGAGTTAATGGGGTTCTTAAAAAAAGACATAAATCAAATTGGCAAGTAACATTTTATATACTTATTTCAGTTGCGTTGAATTAACTTTGGTTCTGTTAAAACATAAATTTTAGATTCAACCCAATGAGAAATGTGTAACCCTTGTGAGGAAAACAGGAACACTGGCATCATTGTAGTCAGAGCTGCCAACTTTTCCTGAATTTCCGGAGATTACCCGGAGAGGTAACGCAAAGTCCGGGACTCCTGACAACCTCGCTAAACTCCGAAAATCCCCCAAAAATGTCACTTAAATTTTTGGGGAAGCAAACATTTTGGAAAAGTACCAAATTTCCAATTTAAATGCCCTAAAAAAAATCACACCATCGCGACGGCTTCCGCATCTTACTTCTGGATTTGATTCAACTGCACCGTGACCGGATGATTCGCCTAAAGACGTTTCGCCGACGGACGTTTGACAGACGGACAGGTCGCCGAATGGACGTTCCACCGAACGCTCATTCGGCCGAACAGCCGTTCGGCCGAATGAGCGTTCGGTGGAACGTCCATTCGGCGACCTGTCCGTCTGTCAAACGTCCGTCGGCGAAACGTCTTTAGACGAATCATCCGATTACCCAACTGCACTGTAAACTGGATGAATTCTTTAACATGCGTGCATTGTGAACCATCCACGTTACAAGTTCTGACAAATGATGTCTTGTGTGATTTCAGCGCGGCAATCAATTCAGAATCGATTGCATAGGTAGCATCTATCGCTTTAACATTTTCGTTTTTTTCATAAGGGAAGTATCATTAAGGTTGGATAAACCACCAGTCTTTTATTTTGTTCTAAAAGAAGTACGAGTACTACACAGCACTGGTAAACCTGATCAATATCCCTGCTCGGGTTAAGTCCAAAATGGATGGCAATTTGGATGAAACTTCTAATAATAAACCCAGACACTCGCAGAAGTTTATTAGTTCATATTCGACGAAATATCCCATGTTGAAGCCGTCTCCAAAAGGGCCGACATTTGCACATTGCACAACATGCAAGTGTGGATAAGGGACCAGCTGAAAAACGTATGTTAATGTTGTGGAAATTTGAATTTGCCAATAAATGGTCAACAAATTTTCATTATGCTGTACTTTTTCACTAGTTAGCAAAAACACAATATTTCAATTAATGTAAAAACATGATAATAATAGTGTGATTTAAATTCTCCTAGGTTAAATTTTTTTACTTTTTATATCATTTTACATGAATCGCATTCACTCCGGAAATGGGACAAGGGTACTCCTGAAATGGGGTCGACAGAGATTGGCCGCTTAGCAATTGTCTACGTGTTGCACTTTCATTTCAATGAATCAGTTTTGAATCTCATGTGGAAAAACTTATTATAATTGGCTAAAAACCTTAAAAGTTTGAGTCTAGTCAAATTTAAAAAAAAATCAAAATGACTTCAAATATTAAGTTCAATTGACTAAACAAATAGTGTATATAAGAATTTGTTTCTTTTTCACCCCCAAAAAGAGAATAGTCAAATTAAAAAAAAATCAAAATGACTTCAAATATTAAGTTCAATTGACTAAACAAATAGTGTATATAAAAATGTGTTTCTTTTTCACCCACCCAAAATAAGACTTCCGCTTTTAAAACCCTCGTGTTTGTTCCTTTCCTGCACTGTCAGTTTGAAATCATCTCCTGGTTTTCAATATCTGACTTCTATAAAAAGAACTTATTGAAATAATTGTTGTTTGACTTTGAGGTTTTCCGATCGACAATATTTTTCACTATCTTTTGGGAGCCAAGATTGTCTTATTGCTAAATGAAAACACTGGCGTGATTAAAGTACTGTGATGCCCTTGCACGTGGGCAAGGAAAGCAACTGTGTATTTTTGCATGGCTCTGTGTGGTTTCTGACAAAACGAAATGTTTGTACCGATTGTACGCTTGGAAATGATGAGCCTCGATCCTAGTTAATTCCCATGGAAGCTTCCGGAAATTTGCCAATGTTTGAGACCATGAAAAGCACCGCTTGCACAAAGTAAACCCTCCAAAAAAAACAGATGACTCCTAAAATTGTTGTCAGGACGACACAGTGGCGAAAGACTTTTTTTCTGCCATGATGGTTTGTTTTTCTTCTGGAACATTTGAACGAACTTTGCTGCTGCTGGTATTAAAGATGGGGACAATCCTGTTGCCGAGGCAACCGTTGGATGATTTACAGCTGAAGAAAAAAAAGGCAAGACTCCTTGTGTTGTTTTCACTCAATAAAAGTTAAAACGTCCAATTAATTATGTTTTTTTTGTCCCCAAAAACTGAGTGAATGAGCATGTTTCAGTGGCATTGACGGCATCAGACGAGGAATCCACTTGGACATGGAGAATAAAGGCAGCAAGATTGCTGCCAACCCCACTAGGCCAAATGGATTGGACGTCTATTCCCATCAATGGCAGCCAATGAGTCAATATATACATATATATTATCTTTTTTATTATTTTTCACATGTAATCATTTGAAAACATTGCTTCATCTTTTTTTCTGTACAATCAGTAAATTACAAGCTGTCGTTCACTTTTACAACATTAGCATAATAGCTTAGCTTAGCTCACGTCTATTTACAAAAGATGCTAACTCATAAATGCTAGCCGAAGAGTTTTCAATGTTTGCTTAAAGGCGCATAAATTACTCAATGTTTAAAAGCAATCAACAAAAATTCACTGACA
This sequence comes from Stigmatopora argus, assembly GCF_051989625.1. Lineage (NCBI taxonomy): Eukaryota > Metazoa > Chordata > Actinopteri > Syngnathiformes > Syngnathidae > Stigmatopora > Stigmatopora argus. Next base: position 14,004,198 of record NC_135401.1, read on the forward strand.
ATACTTTCCCATCATGTACAAAAGGCTTAATAATTATACATATAAACAAACTAAGTTTTAATGCCGTTAGATGAAGACCAGTCGAAAGGGGGCGACGTTGTTCAGCTTCTGAATCCAGTGTTATTCTTGAATACATTTTCATGTAACAGAAAATCAAAATTTTCACAAAAAATGTATTTTCTGTACAAGAAACAAAATCTGCTTTTCACCTTGAAATTGTGTTGCTCCCTCTGTTAATGAAATGTCAGCGAGAACGCTATTGCGTTTTAGGTTTGAAAAATGAACCTAGTCACATGAATACAGTAATACCTTGACATACGAGTGCCCCGACATACGAGCAATTTGAGATACGAGTAAAATTCCGAGGAAATATTTACCTTGAGATACAAGACAAATTTTGATATACGAGCATACAGCCAACGCGAGAGGCTGCTCTTTCTCCCCGCAACTCCCTCATGTAAATGTCTCTATGAGCACTGGGCGGAGCATTGCATTTTTTCAGTGTTTTTTCCCCAGTGCAGAATGGTGTACGCGTGGCGGAGCTTGCTCGCCAATACGAGAGGAGTATAATACTTCCCGTTGGCAAGTGGTCGTGCGTTATCCTATTGTGAGGACATTTGTGTGCATAATTTTCAGAATATTTTGAAGGGAAGACAAAAGCAAACAACCCTCGATAGGTTCCTCGATAGCTGAAAGTCAGGGTGGAGGTGGGGCAAATAGAGCCAAGACAGGTATAAAAATTTAAAACAAAATTAGAATTAAGTTTAGTGTAAGATTAGATTAAATTTATTTTTGAGTGTGTTTATCGTAATCCAAGTTCATTTAAATTAGTTTATGTTATGTTACGAGCGCGTTGCCGTGCAAAAACTCTCTCTTTCTCTCTCTTTCCCTCTCTCTCCCCTCCACGAAATCCGTCTAATTTTAGTACTATTAAACATCATAACCACTAGTTATTTGTTACTCTGTTAATAGATGGCGAAATAGAACAAATAAAAATGTTTTTACCATTCCAATAACCCTTTTTGTGTTTTTAAGAGGGTTGGAACGAATTAATTGGTTTTTAGTTCATTTCTATGGGAAACGTTGATTTGAGATATACGAGTAAATCGACATACAAGCTGAGTCCCGGAACGCATTACGCTCGTATCTCAAGGTGCCACTGTAACAACAAAGCTAGGCCTACAAAGCATTTGTTCGAAAACTGGGGAGACATTAAAAACGAATGCCCTTGATTATGAGTACAAATCTAAGATTTCATTGGGAAAAATGACAACAATATCTTGTATATAAGAAGCAGTATAAAGGGGAAAATTAACATCATGTCAATAACATTTTTGCAACAAATACAAGAAAAACATTTGTAGTTGATAAATTAGTGTTGACTTTATCCCCAGTTTTAAAGTGATTCATCATGAAAGTTGAGACATTTGACAACTGAAATATCACGTTAAACAATGCTAAATATTTCATTAAGAGACGATAATCTCACTAACTTTGACTAGAATTTATACTTCACGAATGGAAAATAAAGATTGTTTGTCTTGGGCGAAAGTACCTCTCAAAATCTTTGGAGAAATTTAACGTAAACATTTTACAATACGTCTAAAACCGTAAAACAAAGCTTACGTAAACGAATGGTGATACAAATATAATTGGGTGGAAAAAAAAGCCAATTTTTAAAAATTGCTGCAGGAGTGGACAAACTTGCAATAATTTGAAAAATTTCAGCTCCCATTTCTTTTTGGTCAAAATGCTCACTGCTTTTGAAAAAAACCTAACCCCTGAAAAACAACCATTTAAAGTTAAAATATTAACACTACCTATAGAGTTGCTGTAGTTTATTTTGTTAACTTCCAAGCATTCCCAATGGTTTAAAAAAAATCCATCTCAGGGGAAAAAACATTTAAAACAACCAATAAACAATTTTTTGCACCATCATTAAAAGAGGTGCACTTTTGTCACCTTTTTCCACTAATCCAACATTCAGCTCAATAGGGCAAACGTTATTTTCACTGCTTTTACATTATGATTTTTTTTGTTTTAATTCTCTGGCTTTCTCTGAGGGTTAAAAAGTTAATAACGTCGAGTGTTAGGTCTTGTTTGATTATTTGTCCAACAGCTGCAGCCAATGTTGTGTAAGCAATCAGATAAGAATACAGATGGATAAACAAGAAAAAACAACTCCACATGGAAAAAAAGCATCTTATCAAGAAAAATACACGCTTTCATTGTTCTCAACAACTTGGTGTTGAACGTCTCCAAAACCATGGAACTCATCCTGGACTTCAAAATGGAACAAGGCCGCTCCGCTCTGCTGATCTCACTTGGACTACTTATTTATTGATTATTTATTTGTCTGTTTGTTTGTCGTTGTTATTTGTGCAGTACGTGGTGAAAGCTTTAAAATCTCATTATACTTGTATAATGACAATAAAACCATTCCATTCAATTAACACCTATTTTAAGTAAAAAGATGTTCTCAGTGATGTCCATCATCAAAAGTTGAATTGTAATACAACGGAGAAATCTTTTCGCATGGAGATTTTTCGAATTCCGTTCAGAGTATATCGACATGTTTTGTAGCGATTTAAATAAAAAATAAATACATTATTATTATTTTTAAAGACACTGTTCTACACTCGTATCATTCATTACCTCGTTCAGTCCAAGTGTACCGACTAAAACTAAACTCTGTGAAAAAAAATTGACAGTTTATGCAAAAGCAAAACTTTTTTCTGAATTATGTTGGCTAATACACACGTTGTTATAGCGGGAAGAGCTTTTCCCCAAAAATTAAAAAGCATATTGCTGAGAGATTGAGCTCTCATTCCACATTCTGACGTGAAATTCTGGTTAAATTAGAGCAGAGGTGGCGAACACGCGGCTCTCGAGCCGCATGTGGCTCTTGGCCAAAATGAATGCGGCTCTTTGCTTCTCATATTTTGTATATACTGTGGCTCTTTGCCTCATTTCATGTTTCTCTTATTTTATTCTCCCTTAAATACACTTAAATTCATCAGGGCCCATTAAATAATAATAAATTATATTTAAAATAATCATAATAAAAGTTTAGCTGTCTAACTTGTTCACCACACCTGTAATAGTGATTTATAAGATGTTCCCTAAAACTAGCGGCTATCATATTAGTTTGCTAGCTTGTTCAGTCCTTGTGTAGCAGCAAAAAACAAAACACTAAACAATTGTTTAGTTTTTGTTGTTTTTTTGTTGTTGTTTTTTTTACAAAAAACAAACAAACAAGGAAATCGGATTTTCAACAGCATTGGTATACGTCGTTTTATCCGATTATAAAACATAAATAAAAAGTTAAATGCTGACCAATATTCGAGTTAACCTTTATAGTGTGAAATTCGGGGTAAAGTACACTACTGCTTTTGATATTGTTTAAAAAAGAAGCAAAATTACGCTTCTCAACACATGCGGACAAGGGGATAATTTGATGGCTTATTTAGTGTAGCATACAAAAAATATTTTAACAAAATTGAGAAAAAAATTGTATCGTTAGAAAAGTCAGTTTTTCCTCACACATTCATGAAAAATTACATTATTCAGAATCAGACTTGAAATTTTGGTAATTATTTTTTTTAAACAATGTCGCGGAGCTAACAGGTCGTGAAAGGTGCTAGTTAGATGCGATACCAAATGATTGGATTCATTGTTACACATGCATAATATTTGGGGGAAAAATCTTTAACAGCCAAAGTTGGGAAAAACGAATGAGTCAATTTAAATCGCAAATGACTAAATTAGACAATCTGACTGAATTTATGCACACAACATTCTAAAATTTGCAAAAGGGATGCAAAATCTTTCTGAATCATACTTGATGATTTGGTTCATTTTCCTTTATAAAACAACATTCCATATCTAACCAGTTTCCAAAGCTACTAGTGAAATCATATTCCATATATCTTACTCAGTCATTCTGACAGCATTAAGCACGTATATTATTGGTTTTAAGATAATTATTAAAAATTAACCTGGAAAAAGTCAAAACCATATCAGATAAAACAAAATGTTCAATGATGAGCCCACTTTAACGTCAATCAAGTGTAGTCACATACGAGCAAATTCATGTTTGAGGTTAACTGGCGGCATAGAAATCCAATCCATTGAGACTTGGGGGGGTGTCAGAGATTGACTCGTTTGAGTTAATGAGTTAAACGGCATTTAAGAGATCGCTAGTAGCTTCTATGATGACAATTCCTGGCAGGAGTTTTACTCAGTGAAACTCATTGTGCTCAATCCACGGGAAATCAAAGCATCCAAAATCAGGAAGCCAATAGACAAGCTTGTATAGGAGGGATGCTACTCGTGCTTTCTTTTAGTCTCCAACTAATAAGAAGAAAAGTAAGTTTAGCATGGATGAGATGAATATCTCTGGTAGCAGCATGAAAGTGGGGGCATCTCAGCATGCACCTCTTGGGGGTAGAAGTCTGTGAGCAAGGAAAGCTTGAGGGGCTCAAATGCACGTAGCCGGTTGAGCGCTAGGCTGCTGCTTGCGGCTCCGGAGACCCCCTGACTTCTCCTTGAAGCCCAAACACATCTGCTGGGAAACGTCCACCAGTGCGCTTGCCACCGCCAGACCTGAGATCAGCAAAACACTATCTTAACAACACTAGTGTGATGGTTTCCAGCACAAATATAGCATTAAACCACAGATGGAAGGGCAAAAGATGGCCTCCTGGTGGGCGACAAATGGCAGGCCTGACACAACATCACCAGTTTGAACAGATCGGCCATGAGAAGGTGGCTGAGTTGCTTTTTCAGCAACAGATTTCAGCTCCAACAAGGAAGCAGCCAATGAAATGTTATTTAATTCACGTAGGTTCAATTCCAAGAGATGGAACCTTCCTCAACTCCCAGTCAACAAAAGTCCAAACAAAGAAGAGAAACAAAAAATTTAACTACAAGAATATTCAAAACGTTAAGACATAAAACAGCCTGGATCAGTGGTCTGCTGTTGTGGGGGATGGGCATTCGATTCCCACATAGGGAAGTCTATCAAGTCGATCGACTTTCGTGGTGGCAACCCCTAAGCGGATAAGCCAAAAGTGAGTCAAAGTCACAATATTAGAAGAATGAAGTCATACATTTTAATATCACAGGATTAAAATTGTAATATGAGATTAAATTGGTTCGTTGCTTATTTTAACATTCCGTGAACTGGAAGTTGTTTGGTTTCACAGGCTTTGACTTTTGACTTTGCATCAACACAAAACTACTTTTCAATGAATACCATTAGGAGGAAAAAGTTGAAAAGATTACCAGATCAAAGTCGTTACATTATGTTGGGGTTATTCTGGGATGTTATTATATGTTCATTAATCATTAATAGGTAATGAAGTTATTTTTAACTTGTGTTAATTTGGCAGGAGATGAATTCGGTCCTTTAGAATCATCTTGGACGAGGACGAGTCGGGAGTGATTTTCCTTGCAAGTTAGTAGCTAGAGTATGCCAAATGATGTCTCTCTGTTTTATTAAAGACTAATTAATAAACCTATCACATTACTTATTATTACATTGAAAAACTCATAACATTTTCAGGCTACACGGACATCAATTTTTGGCTGAATAAAGGTTAGTGCGAACTAGCCCTGAACGATGTCTAGTTTAGACCGCGACGTTCACATCACAGGACGTGTGATACTTTTGTTATTAAAGGTTTGCGAGACTTATCTGCTCTTTTAATGAGCATTTTAGGCTCTCGCTTCCCTGTGAGTGTAGAGTTTGTGAAATTACCAGACTGTCCTGGTGGCGGAATTCCTCCGCTGCCTCTTGGAAGACGAACAAAGATGGAAAGCACAGCTGCTTTGTTGCCAAAACACGGCTCCAATGCGATGGGTTTAGGAATGCACTGCAAACAATCACAAAACCACTGCTATTATTAACATCTTTACCTGAATTCAATATCCAGGTTAAGATTAATATTCATTTAAGACTTCATTTTCAAGTCTTTGAATAAACTTATGAAGTCACGTTTTTTTCTGATTCCACAATATGAGGATTTTTATCAAGACCGTAAATGATAAACAGCAGTTTGAAAGACGTGTAACATGAAAATCACCGACAGTCAGACAACATCAGAAATTCTTAAATTTGAAGGAAAACCCATTGTGCCTAGTTTTCAACATAAGAGCATGTTTGCATTTTTTGATTAGTTTAAAATAACTAATGTTATCCTAACATACCAAAAGGGGTGTGGTTTGGCGGTTTAACATGCTGCCCTGGGTAAAGTACACCGTCACACGTTTAATTATAGAAATAAAAAAAAAATCTGAACCCATTTGTCATGTTTGTTTTGTATATTCAATTGTACAATTTGTCTTTTATCTGAAGTTGAGATTCCATTTAAGTACGGGCAGTGGGCTGACGCCGTTGCACAATAGAGTTCGCTGGACAGCTAATTGAGGGTTGGTCGGCGTGGAGGAGCAACGTGGAAGTTTAATTTCCCGGCCGATCGGCCGGCAATGCAACGGCCCATGCCTGCGGGGTCGGCCAGCGATCTGACGGCGAGCGAGGTCTACCCCGTGACCCGCCCCCAGCCGTAACAGGCAGCGGGCCTGGAAGAGCTGGCTGGCTTGACCGTCCTCATGCTTTAAAAAACAAGAACAAAGCCTATAATTTGACTGATTTGTTTAGAACAAACAATACTGTTTTTAGGGCGTTTTGTTCCCTGACATGATACCATCCCATGCTTAGACAGGCGAGTACAGTAATCCCTCGAATATCGCGGATAATGTAAACCAGACATGGCCACAAGAAGACAGAATGCATTTAATACAAATAAGAACAAAGCCTTGCTGCCTGTATACTGGATGAGCAAACAGAAAGCCTGGATCACAAATGCCTTCACAAAATGTTTCATCCTTTTAAATTAATTGAAAAAAACTTTTTAGAAAAGTTTATTAGCTGCAAGTGAACTTGACCATTGTCAGCTATCACCATCAGTACACTGAAACATGGTCATTCACTATCAGTATTTACAGCATACTTCAGATTTTATATCATTTTTACACATTTTAGCAGGTTATCCCTGCATCAGTTTTCCATTTTATTACTTGATTCATTTGTTGTCATCTATTGTCTGTTTACTTCTATTGCATTAAACAGCTGAAGGTGTTCTTCTGCATCCAATGCATCCAAGATTGTGCTCGCGTGTGTTCAATCGCGCGTGAGTGTGTGCCCATTGAGCGTTGCGGCCATTATCTCATTTGTCTGCATTTGAACTCGTTTAACCTCTGTCAGCTCTCAGGCACATGTGCAAAGACACATCACTCGGTTTTCAACTCACTCCCTGTCATTATTTCTCTCACTCACTACCTTTTAAAGCCTTATGGTAACTCATTCTCACTTGTTCATTTGTCTTAATTCACTCTTTAATTTGATCTAATATCATTTTGTAATCAAACATTCACATATCAAGTCACTCAAAAATGGTTTCTTTTGCAGTGAGCAGTTTGAATGGGCTCACTCAATCTGATCACTTTTTGTCTCTGGTGTTGTGCTTGAGACCACATTGTCCAAAACTTGCCAGAGCAAAGAACGAAACATAATTGATACTTTTGAACATCAATATCAAGATAAGAGCAATACTTTTGGAAGTTGAGATGGATGAATTGTGACTCGGACAAGACAAAGACTTTTGAAAGTAGAGATTTAGAGAAATTGAGACTAATCGGCAAAACACGAGAGGCAATGGCAAAAAGAGGGTGGGGTGATGGACCATGAAGGCGTTGAATCTCATGGCATATGGTCCAATCTGACAGTGTAATAGTTCAGTCAGTGTATGGAGTTCAGTCAATTTGGTGGGGAAGACAAAGGGGCTGTGATTTTGGCAAAACATTTCCTTCCAGGAGATAGTTGCCAAAGAAAAGATTTTGGATGCAATATTTTGCTTTCCGGTCACACGATGTCCAATGCCTTTGAATTCTGTGCCCATCTAGTTGATATCACTCTTGCAGAGCAGGTCCAGCGCCACATCCATGTTGTTGTTGATCCAAGTAACCTTGCCGCTTCCAGCTTGCGACATCTGAACACTAGGAGCTCTAATTTGGGCAGCTGATGCAATTCAGACCGCATCGACGCCCTTCCAATACAGTAGGCCAGAATTCCACCAAGTCCAATCAGTGTGAAACCCACCACAAGTCCAATTAGATAGGCATCTTTCGACAGGCACACAATCTTTCAAGCTCCCTAGGAATCCAACCCAATTCCATAGTTTCATGTTCGAAGAGCGGGGATCTGAGCCCGTCAGAAGAGAGAGACATACAAACCAGGGTGAGGGTGGGATAAGAATAGGAATCAGCAACCAGGACGTCCGCCTTCATTAAAAGCAGAAAAGTCTATGTTAAAGATTTAAAACAAATGTGAGTTCAAACTGTAATGCCAGAACCAAGACAAACAAGAAGAGACCAAGAGCTTGCCGAGTCGAGACTGTACCGACACCAGGAATTTCAAGAGTCGAGACCACGACGATACCAAAACTACGACAAGGCAAAACGGCTACAAGGCAACACCAAGATTATTGGAAGTTGTGAACAAAACAAGACAAAAACTGAGGCAAACCGGAAACAAGAAAAAAAACTCTAAGACTCACAGGAGTAAAGACCAAGTTAAGACAAGGGAGTCTTCTAAGTCAAAACATTTGTTTGTGAGTTGACGGCAGGAAAAGACAAGACCAATATCCATAAAATCAACAAACAAACTGGACTTTTCAAAGTCAAGACCAAAACCAGGACAAGCCGAAACGGAAGCAAGGCTTTTTGGAGTCCAGAATATAGCAAAACTGAGACAAGACCGAAATAAGACCAAGACATTCAAAATGTGGTCTCGAAGTATTAAATTACATTCATGAAAATGTTCAATATTCATTATGTTCATTCATTCATTCATTTTCTGTACCGCTTATTCTCACAAGAGCCCAATTCCAATTCTCTGAAGATGACGTCCTTTAGCCAGTTTTTCGATCACGTGATCGGATCAGAACCGGTATAACCGAGTCTGCTCTGCCTGCAAACCTTTCAAGGATTCCATACTTCCTTCATGATGTGATCCTGGTCTTGAGAACAACAAGACTATTCTTCACACAGTAATATTATTGGAATGTTGTGTTTCGCTCAGAGGAACTTCTTTGCTTTTACAGCATTGAAGTCCATCCATCGCCTTTCCTTGCCACAAGCACAACAACAGCAGCAAGCAGACATATTATCTGTCCAGCGCAGGCAGAGCGACTCGTCCTGCTTCAATTAAGCTGTAGTTATTAGCTTCTGCTTACACACACGCACAGACGGGCGCGAGAGGCTCTTTCATCAGCTCTTGCTCAGAACCAGCATCAAGAATAGGCAGGAAGCCTTTTTTGCATTATGGCAACTTTCTGTTGCTTCAGTTTGTCATAAGTTTTTAAATGAGCATTGAAACAAACAAACAAACAAACAAATAGGAAAGACTGCAGTGAATGGCCATCTTGCTATGCTTGCACTTTGTCATCGTGCCGTTTACGACAGTAGACGTCTAATCCGTTCAGACTGTGAAAATGTTCTGTCTTTATTAACGCATTTGCTGCCATTGATAGTGATAGATGAATTAGAGTTACTAAAAAATGACCTGTGTTTACACTGACCACAGTAATACAACCATGTTACCACTTACAACACACATACGAACAAAATATGAACAGCCTTCCTACTTTTCTAATTGCTTCAATGTTATTTCATAAATTAACTACCATATTTCTTGGACTATAAAGGCATATAAAACTATAACATTGATACATTTTTAGTACTTATATAGTGCATTTATTTACATGTCTTTACCAATGCCCCATTTGCAACACATTAGCACCTATTCACCTACACATTCACTCACCAATGTTGCTGCCGCCATGCAAGGCCCTATCAATCCAAAATATAGACAGAGAAGAGGACACAGTGGTGGAAGCTGAAGAATAAAAAGTGTGGGAAGGTTTTCAAGGAAAAGGAGAGACAGGTTTTGGGTGGACAAGAGAGGCTTCCAGAAGACATCTATACAACAGCTAAGGTGATCACCGAGACAGATGGGAGAGTATTGGGAGTGTCTTCAGCAAAAGAAAGGAGATAGGTAGAGCTGGTGTTGGAACCAGGAAGTGCAGACAAGTAAGACGTTGAGACGACAGACGACAGTAGACAAAAGTACAGGGAGAGGAGACGTAAGCTAGAGGTGGCAAAGGCCAAACAGGGGGCATATAATGAATGACCTGTATGCCAGGTTGAACAGCAAAGACGGAGAGAAGGATCTGTACAGGTTGGCCAGGCAGGGAGACAGATATGGGAAGGAAGTGCAGCAGATTAGGCAGAGATGGTGAGGTTTGGCAGAGGCCATTAATAGTCTAGCAATATGGAATAATTATTTTAAGGAATCAATTAATGAAGAAAATGAGAGTGAGTGAAGTGTAATAGAGGCCCCCACAGTGCACCAGGTAGTGACAAATATGAGCAAAACTGAAGCTAGACAGTCAAGAGTAGAAAGAATGAAAAGGCAGTTGGCCCAAATGATGATATCTCCACACCTGTGGAGATATGTATTGAAGTGTTGTTCAATACAATCCTATTAGGAAAGAAGGAGAAGTATACTGGTGGCCATCTTCAAAAAGAATGGAGACATAAGGAGTTGTAGAAATAGTAGGGGAAAAAGTTAATGAACCATACAATGAAATTATAGGAGAAGGTGGTCGAGGCTAGACTAAGGACAGATGTAAGTATTTGTGAGCAACACTATGGCGTTATGTCGAGGAAGAGTACCACTGATACAACATTTGCATTGATGCTAGGAATGAAGAAGTACAGGGAATATCAGAAGAGTTGGATTGTGTCTTTGTAGATACAGAGCCTATGACAGGCTGGAACAGCTGGAGAAAAGTATCAATCAGTTTTATGTGATAGAAGAGTGTCAATCACAATGAAGGTCAGAGAAAGACAGGTAAAAAGGGATAGAAGCAGCTGAGACGAGGATGCTGAGTTTCTCCTTATGAGTGACCATTTGAAAAGGATTGGAAATGAGAGAATAAGAGGAACAGTGAAGGTTAGAAATTCAGGAGAAAAGGTCAGAGAGCGTGGACTTCGATGGTTTGGACATGTGCATTGGAACTGTTGGGGAACAGGGCTAAAAGTCGGCTTAGGAGAAGAACATGGATGTAGTGAGGGAGGATATAAAAGTGGCGGACGTAGGGGAGGAGGATGCAAAGGACAGGGTGAAGTAGAAAAAAAATAATGCGGGAGGGTGCCCCCTTTGTGGGATGAGCTGAAAGTGTAGCAGGATTTGTTCGGACTACAAGCCGCTAAGTTGTTCTCTCTGTTTGTATGCTGCGGCTTTTATAATAAAGTGTTTTTCTTTAAAAATATATTTTTTTAATAACCAACTTTTATATTTTCTTGCTAATAATAACTACTATAAAATGACATTCTCATTTCAAAAGTTTAAAGTGTCGAACAACTTGGTCGAGTGTTCCTTTTTGACAACACTCTTGAGTTCCCGTGGGTATCCCTGCACCGTTGTTGTTTATTTTATTGTCCAAACTCACTCTGGCCGGCGATAGCTCCATCACCTTTGTTTGTGAGAAAACTAATTAATTTGAGGTATACACTAACTTGTCATGAGAAGAACCTTGCTGCCACTAAAGAAAAAACATTGAAGTCTTAGCATGGATTAAGAGATATATTTTAAAAGAACTCATCAAAACATCAGCCTTACATGATCTCAGCAGCTATACTGTCATCCTTCACCCCTTTGCGGCTTCAACATTCGCAGCTTCAGTACATCGTGTTTTTTTATATTAAATATCCAAACCAAAAATGTTACGCTGAAACTCGCACACTGAAGACAGGGAAGTGTTTTCAACTTGCAACTCAGAAAATGGCGGAAGACATGGGACTGTTACTCTACTCAGCATCAAAGAAGAAAAATGGCGGCCCACGAGCGGTGGTCGTCATTTTTATCCGAAAATAGAGCTCACTGAGAAATGCGAGCCCCGGCCAACCTTATGGCGGATGCCGTCGCCCTTAACCGAAAATAGAGCTAGCTCAGCGGACTGGACGGCCGGGAACCTCGGGGCCGCTTAGCTGATGGTGGAATTTCCCAGAAATGTTTCAAAGTGGAAGCTCCAGATGACGTTAAGGCAAATGCCATTGCCCTTGTGCGAAAATAGAGCTCTCTGGGCGGCTAAGACAGCTGGACACCGCGGAGGAGCAAAGTAAAAGTTGAGTTCGGGCAGCGGGCTGACGCTGTTATGGTTAACGCAACTCGGCTTGTTGATGCGTGTTAATTTGGTTGATGAAGATACTTGTAACAATAAAATATTTCTGCATAACATATCTGTGTAAATATTTCAGAACACACCTGTGGCTTACAGTTGTGGTGAAAAGTTTACATACACTTGTGAAGAACATAATGTCATGGCTGTCTTGAGTTTCCAGTTATTTCTACAAATCTGATTTTTCTCTGATAGAGTGATTGGAACAGTTACTTCTTTGTCACAAAAAGCATTCATGAAGTTTGGTTCTTTTATGACTTTATTATGGGTTAACAGAAAAAGTGATCAAATCTGCTGGGTCAAAAATATACATACAGCAACACAAATTAGCAATTTTGGTGACTTAGAAAGTTGTGTCGGTGAAATGAGCTTCGAAAATAGAGCTCTCTGGGCAGACAAGAGGGCCAGAAGCCACATAGGAGCAGAGTGGATGTTGCATGTAATAATTTTCTGTATGGTCAACTGACAATACGAAAAGGAACAAAGTTAGACTTAGAAAGTTGTGTCGGTGAAATGAGCTTCATAGCATGGTCTCTTAACTTCTTGTGAGTGATTATGAGTGACTACAGCTAGTGACTTCTCTGAGGCCATTTAAATAGGGCTCATTGGATGCAAACGCCCACAAACGCTACAATGGGAAAGTCAAAGGAGCTCAGCATGGATCTGAAAAAGCAAATCCTTGACTTGAAAACGTCAGGAAAGTCACTTGGAGCCATTTCAAAGCAGCTGCAGGTCCCAAGAGCAACAGTGAAAACAATTGCTTGTAAGTATAAAGTGCATGGCACTGTTTTGTCACTGCCACGATCATGAAGAAAACGCAAGCTATCACCTGCTGCTGAGAGAAAATTGGTCAGGAGGGAGATGATTCAACCGAGAATCACCAAAAAGCAGATCTGCCAAGAATTAGAAGCTGCTGGAACACAGGTGTCAGTGTCCACAGTCAAGTGTGTTTTGCATCTCCATGGACTGAGAGGCTGCCGTGCAAGAAGGAAGCCCTTGCTCCAAAAGCGGCACCTTAAGGCTTGACTGAAGTTTGCTGCTGATCACATGGACAAAGATAAGACCTACTGGAGGAAAGTTCTGTGGTCAGACGAAACAAAAATCGAGCTGTTTGGCCACAAGTGTCTTCTTTGACCAAATTAACACGCATCAACAAGCCGGGTTGCGTTGACCATAACAGAGCAGCTTAGTTGTAGAACACTGTGCATTCTGTGTTATCTGTATCAAAACAAAGTTAGAACACCCTGGACTTGCCTTAAACTAATGGTGTTTCGGAGTCTATAGTCTGAGACTATAAACCACAGGACTTTTTTTCAGATGGTGTAGCCAATAGCCTGGTTTTGCTCTACAGTCCTACAGTCTGGCTCCCATTGACGAACGATTATAATCTATCAATCCATTTGAACTGTGAGGACAGGCAACAAATGAATATTCATTTCAAATGGATTGGTCGTCTTGTGCCGTAAATGGCATTCATTAGTTAATTCATGAAATGACGAAGCTGTTACATCTATGGGACGGTTGCTGATTACTTTTTTGGGTGTTGTAAGTGTTAACAAGCCTACATTATTGTGTCAATATAAAAAGTTATTTTTTAGAGGAATACATTGGGAGGCAAAAGTTAAAATTCTCAAAGTAATCAGACCTTTTCCCTCAGTTGTAGCCCTGAGTAAATACAGGTAAGCTTGGTTATGCAAGTGATAGGATTGTGCCAGCTCAAGTCTTCCCCGCCACTATTTAAGGCCACCACCAACTTTTAATAAATGTGAGCAGGCTTTTAGTTGCATCGCTTTTCAAACACCATGCTCCCGGACTGATAAACGAGTTGCAAAACAACGGCTTGGAGGAGCTCAATCTGCGCCACCGCGCAGATATGGCTTACGGACGGACGGGTGCCTGGCCTGGCAGACACGGCGGGCTGGATGGGAGGATCTAAATTGGATCTCAGCCGGTGGGAGAGCAGCGCAAAGAAAGCAAGTGCACAGGCAAAAGGAGAAGAAAAGCCAAAGCGCAGATGGAGGAGGCGGGGAGGAGCCGCCTGATAGAGCTCGGCGAGCTGCTGTTTTGACTCAAAGCTTGTTAAATATACACACATGCCCAGCTCAGATAAGGCCCCTTCACAAGAGCAGACATCACAAGATAAGATCAGCAAAGGGTCAGTAAATTATAGCCAAACACCATGTGAAGTAGACATGGCTGACAGCGGGCCGAGCGACAAAACAAAATAAAAAAAAACGTGAATAAAAATGCTGCTTCAAATCATAATGACAATTTACAATTGTTTAGGGATGACTTCATCAAAATGTTAGGCGCATACCAAATTTCATGTTTCTGAGTTAAACTGGCATCATGAATATTTTTTGTTCCACCCTTAAAAGGTGATACTCATCCAAAATGGAGGCTTTAAACTAGAATAGCTCGCTGGCTTGCTGTTTTTGTTTGTTTTTAAAAAATATATTTTTATGGATATACCCTAGACAGAGCTCTCCACTATATTGTAAGAGAAATTGGAGGAGCTGTTTAATATATATATTTTTTAAAAGGCTTATACTCATCCAAAATGGATGCTTCAAACTAGAATAATGTCGATTCAGCAGGTGCTCTTAACTGGGCATTATATAAGATTTGCACTTGAATTATTAGTCCCACTATCACAGATTTTACACACTAATTAAATGCTAGCATCTGAATCAAAGACTATTAAATACCAGTAGCGGTCCGTGCATTTTCTCGTCGCGCCTTCAACAGGTAAAATCCACTTCTTAGCAGCATTTAATGATTAAATACAAATATGAAATGTGATTGGTTAAATGCTTCAATATGAAAACACACATCTGGAAACAGTGCAACCAGGGGGAAAAGCAATGAAAGGAAGCTAACAGACAATTTGGAATTATTTTATTAAGTATTGATGGACAAAATATAATATATGATTCAGATATTTCTTAGGCCAGCAGAGAAGGCGTTGAAGGCCCTGACGGCCCACCACTGTTAAATACGATCTAGACTTACACAGATCCATAACTACTGAAACTCTACTAAAAAATATAATGTATGTAACACTGAGGATTGAACGATGACGTAACATTGAGTCGCCAGCGGGCATGTGCCTCAATAGAAAAAGAAAACTGTCATTCGTTGCCATTTCGCAGCTTCAGTCTATCGCGGTATTTTCCATCAGTATCCAAAATAAATAAAAAAATCATAAAAATGTCAAAATTCACACTGAAACTGAAGCGGAAAGCAGCTTAGACGAGTGACTCTGTAGCCTCCTCTATGAAAATGAGGGAAGCATGGTAAAATGGCGCAGAAGAACGGCGATAAAGAACAGCAAAGAAGAATAGCCCCCCGCCCATAGGAGAAGAACGGCATTAATGATATGTAGGGTGAACGCCATCGGCCTTATCTAAAAATACAGCTCTCTGGGCAGACAAGACGGCCAGACGCCGAGCAGGAGCGCAGTGTACATTGAATTTCTTCTCGCGAACACCAGGTAGACGCCGGCGGCCTTATCCAAAAATAGAGCTCTCTGGGCGGGGGAGCGGAGCGCACACTGTACAGTGATACTTTGACATACGAGAAATTTTAGATACGAGTAAAATTTCGGGCAAATATTTACCTTGAGATACAAAACAAATTGTGATATACAAGCCTACAGCCTACGCGAGAGACTGCTTATGAGAACATCATGGGCACTGTCTTTCTCGCCGCAACTCCCTCGTGTAAATGTCTCTACAAGCACTGGGCAGAGCATTGCATTTTTTCATCGTTTTTTTTTTCCCGTTAGTCAGTGCAGAATGGTGTACGCTTGGCGGAGTTTGCTCGCCAATATGAGAGGAATATCCTACTTCCCGCTGGCAAATGGTCGTGCGTTATCCTATTGTGAGGACATTCGTGTGCATCATTTTCGGAATATTTTGAAGGGAAGACAAAAGCAAACAACCCTCGATAGGTTCCTTTTAAAAACAGCAGCTGAAAGTCAGTGTGGGGTGGGGCAAATAGAGCCAACCGGGAGAAGAAAGGTATAAAAATGTAAAACCAAATTAGAATTAAGTTTAGAGTAAGGTTAGATTAAACTTATTTTCGAGTGTGTCTGTATCGTAATCCAAGTTTATTTAAATTTGTTTATGTTATGTCACGAGCGCATTGCCATGCAAAAAGTCTCTCTCTTTCTCTCTCTCTGTCCCTCTCTCTCTCTCTCCTGTCCACAAAATCTGTCAAATTTTAGTACTATTAAACATCATAACCAATAGTTATTTGTTACTCTGTTAATAGATGGCAAATTGGAACAAATAAAAATGTTTTTCCATTCCAATATCCTGTTTTTTGGTGTTTTTTTCAGAGGGTTGGAACAAAGTAATTAGTTTTTAGTTCATTTCTATGGGAAACGTTGTTTTGAGATACAAGTAAATCGACATACGAGCTCAGTCCCAGAACGCATTAAGCTCGTAAATCAAGTTACCACTATATTTCCTTCCGCGAGCACCGGAGGGTCGCCTTCGGCCTTATCCGAAAATAGAGCTCTCTGGGCAGACAAGAGGGCCAGAAGCCACATAGGAGCGGAGTGGATGTTGCATGTAATACTTTTCTGTATGGTAAACTGACAATACGAAAAGGAACAAAGTTGGCATGTTTGTTGTGTAGCATCTGGGTCCATTAACAAAAGCAACAATGGTGTCTTTATTGCAGTCGGTTAAATGGATGGAGAAATAAAATTGTCTTTGTGGATGCTTTCAATATATTCCCAAAAGAAATCTTTTTTGTCATGTGTTGTTGAGAAAAGTAATATACTTCGACCCTCCTGTCATGTCGAAAAAAACACAAAAGTGGTGATCTAATTTGTACTGTATATGGTAAACTTATATATTGAATAAATGAAATGATATATTATTTACTATTTTTGCTTTGATATACTATGAGCTGATATTAGTTGTGCTGTTATGGCCAAAGAAACAAACGTGAAGCTCATAACTCGCCTCTGTTTTTATGTGAACTTTCCTCTTTGTGTTAAACTACTTCAATTAAATAAATCATTTATGTTTAAGATTATATCAGTTTTTCAGACCCATCAATATGTTCATCAAGTTAACCCCAGTGCAATTAGAAATTCTGATGAACTTCTCAATTTGAATGTTTGACGACTGTAGCGTCATGTAATCGATTGATTTTTGGCATGTAAGAGGTTATAAAGTACACATGCTGTACATTCACATGATCATTACTAACACTATCTGATTGACTAGCCTGTCTTTCCGGATCGAAATGCAACATTGGAATGATAATGCAGCATTCTCCATTCCAAATCCTTTATGTGGCAACCTAGAGTGGAATTTTGTGCGGGTCATTATTATTTATCCTGTTTGCAGTACCATTTTGGACCACCAGTCTTACCTATTGCTCCTTTAAGCAGTTTGTTGTAGGTGTACTCGTGACATATCTCTCCAGCAAATTTCAGATTGCTGAGTGAAAGTGGCACCAGGGGCTGAATATTTCTGTTCAATTTTGAAGGGTGAAATTCAACCAAAAGTTTTGAGCAGGACTTTGAGGGGTTTTTGAATATCGACTCTAAATGACAGACAGATCCACCAAAATTCATTCTACTGTGAGAAACTTGCATCAAGCAGATGATTGTCAAGTGGAAGGGAAATGTACTTATAATTTATTATTTCTTCCCCTGATCTGATTCACACGGACGCACTGCTCTGTGGATTCGACAAATTCGTTTTCTAACTCTGCTGGAGAAAATTCCCCAGACAATCTAACTTTCTCCATGAACAAACAACATCTGAGGCGTTTTGCTTTGTGGAAAGAAACCTAGCAGGCACCAGAAACAAAAAATAAGGTTGTTTTTTCTTCCCTTTTTTTGTTTTTATGCAACTCGCGTTGAATTCTAATGTAACTATTGTAAACTCATTGGCTTTCATTGATAAGGAATAAGTTGAGCTCTCACCTTGACGTTTCCTCCAATAAGATCCGGCGGCTCCTCGTCTATCTCCAAGGCGACGTTAATGGTAGCGAAAGGCCGGCTAGCCATCTGCTGCATCTCTCTCAGCAGTTGCTACGGCAATACAGAAGAAAGGCAACGATATGATGAGCAAAAGGTAAAAGCTTGAGAGACGTCGCAGCCACGCGTAATTCAACCATGACGTTAAACATACAATATAATATATAGTATTGCCATTTTCTTTTGAAGTTTTCCATCAAATTGAAGCAAAATTTCAACACAACAGTTTCCATCACCTACACATACATTTAGATAAGAGTATTGCTGCTAATAATTAATAAATAATACATTTAATTATTTATCATAATTATTTCAATACATGGCGGCCCGGTGGAGTGAGTGGTTAGCGCGTCGGCCTCACAGCTCTGGGGTCCTGGGTTCAAATCCAGGTCACGTCCACCTGTGTGGAGTTTGCATGTTCTCCCCGGGCCTGCGTGGTTTTCCTCCGGGTACTCCGGTTTCCACCCACATTCCAAAAACATGCTCTTGGACACTCTAAATTGCCACTAGTGTGAGTGTGTATGGTCGTCCTTCTCCTTGTGCCCTGCGATTGGCTGGCCACTGATTCAGGATATCCTCCGCCTCTGGCCTGAGTCAGCTGGGATAGGCTCCAGCACCCCCCGCGACCCTAATGAGGATGAAGCGGTTCAGAAAATGAGATGAGATGAGATTTTAATACGTGAAATTGATTTAGTTTTAGAACTGGATAAATTTCTAATTTTGACATATTTGCTTTCTAATGTTAAAAATGTTATGCGTTGAACTCAAGTTAATGTTTTAACATGATTTTTCCATTCTGTTTTTTTTTAAATGTCATCCATCCTTCCATCCTCCATCCATCCATTTTCTCCTGCCAATCCGAGGTCAGGTCGCAGGGCCAGCATTGTCAGCAGGCAAGCCCAGACTTTCCTCTCCGCAGCACTTCCGGGAGGATCCCAAATGCATTCCCAGGTCCACCGGGAGACATAGTCTCCCTAGAGTGTGTCAGTTTGGCCCCACTGTCTCTCAGAGGCGTGTATCACCTCACCAGGAGGGCGTCCAGGTGAAATCTTAATCAGATTTCAAAGACACTTCATCTCACTCCTTTCAATGCGATTCTCGACCCAAACGGTTCACACTCAGCAAACTCCCTCACTGATAGTTGAAGATCGCGGCCTGATGAACCCATCATCTGCAAAAAGCAGAGATGCAATACTGAGATGACCCCCACCACCTTGGCGGTGCCTAGATATTATACACCCATAAAAATTATGAACAGAATCTGTCATATAACCCTAACCCCTAACCCTTACGGGAAACAGATAATACTTCCTGCCGGCTCCACGGCCCAAACTGACACCGTCCATACAGGGACCAGACCCCCCATATTTGAGGTTCCGATAACCCATACTCCTGGAGCATCCCCTCCTGGGTTTTTTTTGCCTCAAAGACCACTAGAGCCCTGTGCCGCTTGGCCAGTTGGTTACCATCAGCTGCCGCCAAAGTCCCCCGTGCCACAAAAGCCCAATAGGCACTTCTTTAGGTTGGAGGCATCCCTTATGCGCGCCAGTGGGTTGCGGGATTGCCACTTCCACAAGCACCGACCTTCTTACGGCTGCAACTCCGATCGGCTGACTCAGCAATATACAGTAATACAGTGGTACCTCGAGATACGAACTTAATTCGTTCCGGGACTGAGCTCGTATGTCGATATTCTCGTAACTCGAACAAACATTTCCCATTGAAATGATCTAAAAACAAATAAATTAGTTCCAACACCAAAAAACACCAAAATAGGATATTGGATTGGAAAAAATGTTTTGACGGACAGAGAGGGGGGGGGGGACTTTCCACGGCAACGCACTCGTAACAGAACAAACAAATTTAAATTAACTTGGATTAATATATACAGACACACTCAAACATACGTTTAATGTAACTTTACACAAAACTGAATTCTAATTTTGTTTTAATTTGTTTTACCTTTCTCCGGGTTTACTCCACCCGGACTTTCAGCGTGAGTTTTTAAAAGGAACGCATCAAGGGTTGTTTGTTTTTGCCTTCCCTTCAAAATATTTCGAAAAGGACACGCACAAATGTCCTCACAATACGATGACGCGCGACCAATTGCCAGCTTGTCAGGGTGCCTCTTTTTTTTTAAATCAGAAAACTCTTGCCACTTCGCTAGCATGTCTTTGATATCCTTTGTAGCCAGGATAGGTTTATACCCCCGGTAGTGCCTTCTCCTCTGCCATGATGAATGTCCGCCCGGGCATCTTCTTCCAAAAAAGACCAGTTTTGTCGCAGTTGAACAGTTGTTGGGGGATGTAACTTTCCTGGGTGATAATCGAGGCAAATGTGTTGATCAATTCCACCGCGGCTTTCGAATTGGAACTTGCTGCTTCCCCGTGTCTAATAACCGAGTGTATTCCATTCCAGATCTTTTTTTACATTTTTCGAACCAGCCATGACTCTCTTTAAAGGGTTCTGAAGGTGTTGAAGGCTCCCCCTTTTCAGATTCTTTCTTTGTTATTAAATCCATCTAAATTCCGCTGGCTTTTTCACATATAGTTGACACGGTCACGCTATCTCCTGCTAACTGTTTATCTTTTATCCATAATAAAAGAAGGCTCTCCATCTCGTCATGAATGTCACTGCGCCAGGGGGAAATTATAGGTAGTCCTTTGGAAGGCCTCTTATCCTTAATTGCGTCCTTCTGCTTCAGGATGGTGCATATAGTTGACGTATTCCTCCCGTATTGCCGAGCAAGCTCTGTGACACGTACTCCACTCTCATATTTTTCAATTATTTCGCGCTTAATATTGATTGTCAACGTTCACCTTTTCTTTGCACAACTCTTCATTCCACCCGTTTGTTTTGGATCCATTGTTGTTCACTTTGTATTAGGCATTGACTAACAGGGGGAAAAAAACACGGGAAAATGCAACGCTCTGCCCAGTGCTCGTAGATATCTGTTATACACAAAAGATAATGCTTATAATGCGGTATAATGTGTATGGCCCGAGTTCCAAAGCCTGACTGAGAGCACTTCTGGCTGACACGCTTGTTATATAGAGAAAAGGTGGACGTGGGTGGGGTCAGGCATGCGGAGGGTGTGTGTGTAAGAAGACGCTAAAGGCACGCCCCTACCAGGTACCAGTATATAGTGTGGGCATTTGCTTTATTGCAAAACAATTTCGGTTTGGTTTCTAAGGCCCCCCGAAAATGAATAATACAAAGGGACATGCTTACAAAGCTCAGTTCTAACTTCAAGCCATCAATTATGCAGGGGAACATGGGAATAGAGGAGTTGCGAGGGAATTTAACATCAAAGAATCCATGGTTCGCAAATAGAGGAAGCAGAAGAACGAGCTTTGCCAAGTCAAGAAGAAGAAGCTGAGTTGATTTGCGACTCCATGTGTGCCCATCTCACAGCAGCGGTGAAAAACCAAGTCACGAAAATGAACTCTGAGCTTGCCGTCATTCCCGGAGGCTTAACTAAAGAACTCTAACCGCTGGACATCGACATGAACCGGGCGTTCAAATCAAAGTTGAGAGCGGCATGGGAACAATGGATGATAGGTGGCGAACACAGCTTTACGAAGAGTGGGAGGCAGCGCCGGGCTAGTTACGCCACTATTTGCGAATGGATTGTGGCCGCTTGGACTAACTTGTCTGCTTGCACTGTTGTTCGAGCTTTTGCCAAAGCTGGTATCATTTCTGTGGAGCCACAGGGCAATGTGAGTGACTGACAACAAAGAGAGGGAACCCAGCGTTTTTGATGAATCATTTGCACAATTGTTCAATTCGGACACAGAAAATGTGGACTTTGATGGATTTGTGGGTGATGATTGATCAAAAAACGTGAGTACATTGTAAAATGGCTAAATAAAGTAAAACCGAACTCAGTTTTGATTCCGTTGCCTTTTTAAAAACATGTTTTTAGCGTGTGTCCGTATGTTTAAGCTGATGTATGTTTTGCCATGCCTGGCTGCGTGCATTAGTGCAGTGCGCCTTGTGTGTGTGTCAAATACAGAAATAGCACTTGTTACTGAGAGTGCGCCTTTAAATGCAGTGCACCATATAGTCGTGAAAATACGGTAAGTTCCGAGGAACTTTGATAACGTCCATGTAGTTGTCTAGAAGCTTGAAAGTCCAATCACAAATTTTCAGTAAAGCCCGACATTGGCCGTAGGAAAAAAATAACATTTTCTTTGGTCCAAATCAACCAAAATCCTGATGTACCACTGACAAACTTGTATTCAACCTTATATGAGCACTTTTATCCAGCGCTTCTGCATAATGTCATTCCTCTTGCTTAGGTGTTTTCTTGAATGTTCTTTAAATGAATCTCAGCTGCTTGCCTCCTCCAAAACCGATAAGATATTCTCACGTCGATGCGTCAACGTATATGGAGGACCGGGGACTTAAGGAAAAGTTTCCGTGTGATTGAATGATGGATGCTGATAAGTGAAATGAAGCGCGAAGCAAGCAAGGTCTTATCGGCGGCAAAGTGCCAACCATACAAAACACGTTGGCGTGCCGTGCCTTCAATCACTTTTCTTTCACCTTTTCACACATTGAAAATTGATAGCAACCGACGTCCAAGAGGGGCAACAGGAAAAATTAGGGTTTGAAAGGGCAGAATAAGTATGACATTTTGTGGACCTTTGACAGCGACAATGTCCCATCTATTCAGACTGGGAAGGTCTGGCAGTGATTGTTCGATACTTTTCCAATTCAAATGGATGGAACAGCTATTGCTGTCAATGGATTATAAAAAAAATCCATAAAACAAAAAAACAAACAAAAATCAAATATAATGCAGTCTGGTTATTTGATGATAGAGCTGGCAATAATTCATGGCAGCTCAAGTAATGTACTTTTTATTTGTTATTTTTCATCATTTTAATTCATTTTAAAAATTACAAAATTGATTTAAAATAATTTAAATAGACTAAAGCGTTTTAATAAAGTCTATCAGTAAAAATACGATTAATATATTTTAAAAATTCTTTAATTTAATTTAGCAAAATGTAAAAAAATGAAAATATAACTTGATAATTGGGTTTTAATCATGGAAGATCTAGTGGTATGTAAGATTTGCAGTTTTTTTTGCTAATAGTAATCTTGTTTTATATAACCTGTATAAAAACAGGAAGACTATATTTTCTCATTTTATCTATTAAAAATAGAAAATCCCCAATAGATATTCTGTGATTTCAATTGTTCTCTGTAAAACATAAATCTACTTTTATGATTAATCCAAATGTGTGATTTGCAACATCTGCTTTTGTGGTGGAATTCTGGTAATTCCCATAATTATATATTTTTCATAGTTCAACTTTTTTCTGCTTTTTTCCATCTAAATTGAAAAACAAGTAAATAGTGTCTCTCTCCCGCTCTCTCTCTCTCATTGAAGATTGATCACTCCGGTTGACAGAAATTCATTTAAACAAAGGTTATTGTGAAGGAGACCTTGGTGGTCAAGTGGCGAGGCGCGGACAGGACAGTGACCACTGAGAGGCTTTTCAACCCGCTCTACTTTGCACTTTGCAGACAGACAAATGGAGTTCGCGACACCCGCGGTTGAATGCCTACGCAAACACACCACTCCAAACACAAAACAAACAACTTCACAGGTGTATTCATGGTCGTCATCGTTCACAAAAAGGTTGCTGCAGAAGGGAACACCTTTTGAGCGGTGCAAGATAATGTTAACAACTGCAAAAATGTCAAAGAAAGGAAAAAAAAGGCCTTTCAGGCAAGCGGCCATTCGGCTTTCACGTTGGGATGCGGCATTTGGAGACAGTAAAAGACAAACCTCTCGTCGTCGCGAAGCCCAGCAGCTCTGCTTGATCTTCCAAACCACGGCAGCCACTAGCAGCAGAGACAGGAAACAGCTATGGAGAAACAGGAAGCCATAGCATAAGTGTCAAATAAATGCCAAGAGTTTAATGGATTAAGAGCAATTAACCCTTTTTAGGACACTTATTAAAATACTATGAATTCCTGATAAACTACCTTCAAGTGTTATAGTACCATAACCACAATTTATTTCTGAGAATGTAATGCCCCAAAATTTACAAGAACTGACCAAAAGTAAGCAAGAGGTAACCCAAAAATGCCCAGAAGTCAACAGTTGGTGCCCCAAAATCAACAGGAAGAGACCAAAATACACAGGAAGGTTTCCAGAAATGCCCAAAAATCAACACGTAGTGACCAATGTTCCCTCTAATTTTTTATTTGTCTGGGCAGAAAGACAACCTCCCTGAGCACACTGAGTACTGGTGTGAGCAACATCATCATTGCTCGCTATTGGCACACACCAGTATCACACCTGCCATAAGCAGTAGTAATAATAAAATGTAATGATTAATATCTATGAATGGGCGGCCCGGCGGATGAGTGGTTCGCGCGTCGGCCTCACAGCTAAAAAATAAATAAATAAATAAATAAAATTAAAAAATTGGGATTTTATTTTGTGCGCTCCATATGATTTGCTGTGCGCAGAGAAGACGAGAGTAGTGCGCAATTGCGCACGTGCACAGTTTAGAGGGAACATTGGTTGTGACCTGAATTGGGAACTACTTACTGTATTAATTTGAGTATAACGCGCACCCATAATTTGGAAATAAAAATTGGTATACATTTTTTCCCAATGTTTCTCAGTTCACACCAAGGATTGCACCAGTACTGGTAACTGGCAAATGCTGAACACATGTCGCCATGACAAAACATTGATTAACAACATATGGTAACCCAAAAATGAGGGGAAACCTGGAAATATAAATGGAATGTACAATGTTAAATCCTTAAAATCTAATGCATCATTGAAATATTTAAACATTTTCAAAGTCTGATTCATCATTATCATCATCAAATTCACCAAACACTTGATTCTATTATTCTTGAGTGAGGACAGCGCTCCCTGGGGAAACTTTTTATTATTTTACCCTCCCCTATAAACTTGCCAAAGGGTATTTGGAGAGAGCTGGCTTTTGTAAAAGAAAATGTAATACATTTAAAAAAAAAAAAGATTAGATCCCCTGGGCCCGGTAATCCGGGCTCTAGCGCGCCATCTGGCGGACAAAGACAGGTTTTTACGTCTGCCATTAAAACGGCTGCGGAGGGGACTTTTTCACCGGCAGGGGGCAGTTTTTCCCCGGGATTTGGTCGTAAAAGCGAAGACCTCATGCATACCACGCACCCGAACTTTACTTCAGTTTTTTGGTACAAAATTTTGCGCGTTATACTCGAATAATTACGGTAACAGAAAGTGAGACAGTGAACACAGTCACCCAACACCAACAGGGAATGACCGATTAAGGCTCCAAAAGTAATACTTTGTAAACCAGAACAACAGCAAGTGATCTAAAGTTAGTAGAATTTTAGCTACAAGCCAGTCGAGCAAAGAATCCCCACGCAATTTCCCCAGAAATTGCATTTTGTAGTCATTTTATTTTTTATTAACAATTTTTCATTTGATTAATTTATTGTTGTGCTAAAGGATAAAATAAATGAGCAATTACAGTAATCTAACCAAATTCAATTAAACTAACCAAAAAATGGTGTTTCTGCTTCTTTTTTTAATTTTAGCATAAAACAAAAAAATATGTTTGTCACTTGTCGTTAGGCGGAATCCAGGTCGACCAGGGGAAATGTGTCAAACATCCGCCACTTCAGGGCCGAACATCGTTTTGCACTTTTACACCAAAAATCCTCCGAGGGAAAAACACGTTGTTACACCTTCTGTGCGGCATTCCGCCAACTCTGTAGTAACATCATGCTTCAATGCCTTTGTGGCCTCGTTTCTCGACGGTGAGTGTATGAAGTGGTACACCTTGAGCACGTGTCAGGGACAACGGTACAGTGCCAAAAACCTCTGTGGTCTCTGTACCTTTCGGCCATTTGTTTTTTCTTCTCATTTTGGAGGCCCGAGCAGAACATGCAAACTCCACACATTAGGGACCCACCTGGGGTCAAATCCTCGATCCCAGAACTATAAGGCTGATGCGCCACCCACTCAGCCGCCACTTGTTTTCAATGAGGCTTAAATTGGAATTATGCAAGGTAAGTACAATGGTCAACTCCTGTGCTCAAAGTGTTTTTAAAACTCAAAATGTAAAATCATTTTGGCATTTAAAAATGTTAAAAAATGCAATTCATTGCGAGTTTACTGTGAAAACATGCAATTAATTTGATTTAAAAGATCTTAATCGCTTGACAGCAGTAGTGAATTAGTAAAAAATTATATTTGAGCAAATTTTTTTAAATTTTATTTACTTTGAGCCACCTGATGGTGTAGTTCACTCGCCTGACTTCGGCGCGGGCAAGCGTGGTATCGACTTCTGCATGGTGATGGTATGATTGTGAGTGCAAATGGTTGTCTGCCTCTCTGTGTGCCCTACTGCTGACTGGCGAACGGTCTAGGTCAGAACTGGGCAATCCGGTCCTCGAGGGCCGCTGTGGGTACAGGTTTTTGTTCCAACCGATCCAGCACAGACAGTTTAACGAATTAGATTTCTGCTGAAACAAGAAGCACCTGACTGCAATCCACTGAATGCACTTCTAAGATCCCAGATTGGTGGAAAGGTTTCCTCTTATGGGTTGGAACGAAAACCTGCCCCCACTGCGGCCCTTTCTGGAATTAATTGCCCAGGTCTGGTCTAGGGTGTACTAGTCTAACTTTCACCCAAAGTGTAAGGGTTAGGCTCCGGGATAACCCCTGCAACCTTACGAGGATGCACGGCAAGAATAAATGAATGAATAATTTACTTTGGCGAGCCACACGAAATGATGTGACGGGCCGTATATGAACCCTGGGCTGCAAGTTTAATTTCATTGGTTTAACTTTTGATAAATCTATCGTGGAACAGGATACATTTTTCCAAAATGCCCACACTACACATTCCACCCAAATTATTCAAAAATAAACCCCAAACCCATTGGCCTCCAATGACAGGAAATCCGGACCGGATCCATTCCAAATGGATTCGATGTCTCACACCGTCAATGGCATTACGGTAGTAAATGAGTTAAAATGTAGATGTACTTTTAGTGAGGACTCGGTGATGCTAAAAATACCCTTGTGGAGTTTCCTGGAGTCAAGTACACTTTTTTTTTAATGGCAGCCACAGTGTGCGGGGAGTTTGACTCTCAGTGGAGGTAGAAATGTGAATTTTCTGGAACATTAGGTCTCACCGCAGGATCAAGTTGCAAGGCGAAAACACAGTGGGAGGAGTGAAGAAGACAAAAGCTCATACTTCACCTGACTGCTAATTACCAACACCAGTGAGAAGCGCACATGAAAACAAAACCTGAGCACAGGCTTCAATCCTGAAATTTATTTGACTAATCTGTCTCATACAAAGGCTAGTTTGAATCCTAAACCTAGAATCACACCTTATCCTGGTCTTGAAACCCTATTTAAAATGCTTAATTGAGCCAGACATCTGAATTTGAAACCGTAATCTTTTTGGTTCTAATGAAAAAAAAAGTCAAAATGATATAAGAACCCAACCTTTGACAAGATAATTTTAACGCTTTCATTAACTCACTGGCTGTTATTGACAGGGCTTGAGTCCAATCTATTTGCAGGAGGGCTAGCAGCGAATGCAAGTTATTCATGACTTTAATAAAAAAAACACAACAATTCATATATTTCTCCCCTTCTCGAGCTTTACCAATGCTGCTGTTGATTAATGGGGCATACCATCTGTTGCCACAACAGAAGGGGGTTACGAATCACCGACTGAAGCCAACAACGGGGGACGAAACGAAATGAACAAGCAAAAGCTGATTATAACAATGTATTCAGTAGAAAAAGCATGTTATTTTGCCGCATTCAAATGATGCAAACACTGTCTATCACATATTAATATGTAAACTAAAGTGCAATAAAATATGTAATTGAATGGCTTCTGGTTTTTGAAATGTAAATTAACCAATCTAGTGTGATAAAACAACCCGCTTCCCTCCAGATTGTCGCCACGGTTCTACATTTTCTGTTATCTCTTCTCTTATTTTCGTCTCTTTTCTTTCTTACCGCTATTTTTATATTTCTTCATGACAGAGGTTCCCTTTGGCCTGGGGAGTTAAGTTCAGCATTCGTTTTTAAAATATCTGGCGCCATTTAGCGTTGTGAATTGTTATAATGCATATACCCAGAATGTAGGACGATCCTCTTTTTCAGTCATATTTCAATGCAAAAACTACTGTCTTACATTGATTCGGGCCAATACAATAGTACACATGGGTAGTTTTAATGAATAACGTTTTCCCCCTAAGTAATACTCTGATCCTTCTTCACTTCTCTACTTACGAACTTTCGAGTTACGAACAACGGTACATACGAACATGTCTGCAAATTGCGTTTATGTCGAAAAATGTTCGTAAGTTCGATTTTGTATTGCGCGCCTTTTTCCGAGTAGTGCTTCTTTCGGCCGCTAATACCCACGCCTGGCGCTGTGAGCGCTCAGCTCACCCAGCATCCACCTTCCTCTGCCCAGTTCGTTGCAGTGCGGAAGTGCGTGAACGTATCTCCAGTGCGCAAAGAACCTTTTTCATTTTTATCATTAAATGTCTCATGCATCCATTATTCAATATGGTTGGTGAAAAGCGAAAGGCTTCTATTGAGGGAGGTGCAAGGAAGAGGCAAGCCATTTCATTTGAAATGAGTGGCAATAATAACGAAGCTTGATGCGCGTGAGAAAGTGGTGAGCGTTGCACGGGAATACAACTTGAATCGTTCGACCGTCAGTACCATTTATAAACATGAAGATCGAGCAGCAGGACCCAAATATTGAACGTTGCACAAAGTTTGCAAATCAATTGAATGATGCCATACAGTGCTACCGCATCATTTATGATGAAAAAAAGAAAACTGCAATCGTCATTAGATAGCTTCTTTCGGCCAGTTTCTAGTAAATCTCTCTCTCTCTCTGTCTCTCTCTAAAGTATGTATACAGTACTGTATGTATTCTCTCCATTTTATTAAATGTTTTTTTCAGTACAAACCAATGCGTGTTACTTATACAAGCCTCAAACATACAAATGAACTTATATAAACCTTCAATATACTTATATAGCAGGGGTCTCGAACTCAATTTACCTGGGGGCCGCTAGAGGCCGAGTCTGGGTGAGACTGGGCCGCATCAGGATTTCCACAAGAAAAGCACTGATAAAACTTTCCAACGTTATCAAATATCTTTATTTTTTAACAAAAAAATAATGAATTAAATAAATTAACTTAAAGATGAATAAAAAATAAATCAATCAGTAATATAAAACCAAATAATACTAATGAGCATACAGTAGAGATACACTGGCTGGCTAAGTAGAGAAAATGAATTATTTTTATTCCGTTTCAAATGTCTGTATTAACAGCTCTTTAACCTTTAACTTTCTGAACTTGAATGGAACATTGAACATGAAATATTCTGAACACGGCTTCTTTTGCCTACTCCTTGCTGCTAGAGACCTGGCAGCGCTTCTTCTCACATAGTCACATTTGGCTTGAGGGAGGAAGCAGTGGAGACCCTCAGTAGAGCTTGAAGATGCTCATCAGTAAGTCTGGACCTGTACTTGGACTTATTGAAGTTCAAGGTGGAGAAGAGCTTCTCACACAAGTATGTGCTCCCAAAAAGGCACATGGTCCGCTTGAACCTTCGGGAAAGTTCAGGGAAGCTGGGGGTCAACTCTCTCAAAAATTGCCCAAGCTTGTCTGCTTCTCCACTCACCTCCCTGAACTTGGCTTTGAGTGCAGAGTTGCACTGCAGGTCAATGAGCTCCATTTGAAGCTCAGGAGGGGCATCTTGCACATCAAAGGAGAAGGGGTCCGCAAAAATTTGAAATGTGGCTTTGTGTGTCTTGAAGTCTGCAAATCTGTGATCAAATTCCTCCTGTAGCTTCGAAATGGCCTCAACATACTTCTCACCACTGAATGGTGTGCCTGCATCCACGAGAGCCTTGCATGCTGGGAAATGGCAAAGGTTTGTCTGAGAGAGCTGGGCTTTCCATAACACAAGTTTAGTGCAGAATGCTCTCACGTTGTCATAGGCAGCACTGACAAGTTGCCCCTGGCCTTGTAGCTTCTTGTTCAGTACATTAAGCTCATGTGTGATATCAACAAGAAAAGCCAAGTCCATGAGCCATTTGGGATCACTTAGCACAGGATCAATCAACTCACAAACGGCGTAGCTAGCTTTGACTGCTGCATTACTGTCTTTGGTAGCCTTCTTGAAGAGATCCTGTTGCCTCAGAAGACGTGTTTTAAGACTGGCAACCTGGTTGGCTCTCTCATCTCCCTGGTATTTTTCGTACTCCTCAGCATGTCTCATAGTACAATTACGTTTCAAATTGTATTCCTTGTGCACCGCAACTTTTTCAGTGTAAATGAGACACGTCGGGGTGCCCCTGTGTTCAACAAAGAAATATTGCACTCCCCACTTTTCTTGAAACTGTCTGTGCTCATCACCGACCTTTCTCTTCACGGCAGGCTTTGAAAGAGACATCTCTGGGGCTCTGTAATATGTTTTTCCACTTGGAATG